>NW_026624154.1:0-73471 GCF_030028575.1 Malurus melanocephalus
ACCGTCTGCTTTGATATAGCTTCAAAACTGTATTTCTGAAGCCATAATCACCAGTGGAGGCTGTGATGGCTGTATCCAGTTTACACTGGACTCTAGGGGACAGATAGCAGCGTGGCAGTCAAGGGCTGTCTGGCACAGTGGCCCAGCCCTGTCACAAATAAATATTGTACAGTAATCATACAAATATGACTTCAAGCCAATCATCATATTCTGTAAGCAGTGGGCAGCCCATGGCCTGTTAAGCTTTCCTACAGGCTGCAGGCTGCCTGCCAGGTTCTCCCCTTGAGCAGGGATCCCTCCCAAGAGACTCCTCAAGGCTGAGAGACTCCTTGCTGTAACACACTGTGTAAGTGATTAATAGCATGCTAAACCTTGAAATCTCAGCTTACAAAGGACTGACAGTGCACATATCCTATAGACATAAACCACTGAAAAGTCTGGGACTTAGTTTGAACCCAGTCACACATGAACTCCCTGCTGAGGAGGTCAGAACACAAAGGAGTCCTTTCTGAACCTCATGACTCAACAAGAGGGTCTCCCTAAAAATTCTGATTTTATGCCCATGCACTAAATAAAAGTGTATCTTCCCACTGAATCTTGTTAAACTACTGTCACTGTGTTAACTCACTGTTTTCTATCAACACATTGTTTCTTCTCTCTTGTTAGTGAAGTGGATGACTCCATCTGCAACAGACTGAAGTACCTCTAACACTACACTTGCAAAGAATTATAAATGCATCTGCATTTGGGTTTCCTTGCTCTGACAGCCCTTAATCCCTCTGAGTAGGGTTTACAGGTGAAACATGAGGGGCCTTCAGTCAACTAAGAAATTGTACAAACAGTGAGTAATGAGATCCAGGTAACAGTCATGATTATATCATCAATTCATTATGAACAACCTCAAGGTTTGTTTTTATGCATTCAGACAAGTGATTCAAACAACAACTCAACAGTCCATGGTAAATTGTACTTTTACAAAAAGTGAGGATTTTCAACAATGTAATTTCACTTCATGTATGTAAAGACTGCAGACCCACTCTTTGTATGCAATGCTTTCAGCACTTGTCCCGCACTTTGAGAGACCTGAGCTGGACAACTGACCTCTCATGGCTGTGCCCCATGTGAAGACATCTTCTTTCTGCTGTCAGTCAGATTAACTGTTTACCTGCACTTCATACGAATACAGAATGCCTTCTGAACAACCATCTACTCCCTTTACCTCTACTCTGCCTACCTTTATCTTCTTGTTTCTTCCCAGTTAACAGCAGACTAGGAAACACAGTAATTAAAAAAATCCCTAGAAGGCTCTTGATCATAGACAGCTCCACCCTAGCAATCCAAATTTCAGGACTTATAAAGAGGTCATCACACAGTGTTCAATCATCCTTCAACTTGCTTGGTTGCTATCATGTCTGGTGGCTATCAGGAACTGGTAGGATGATGCTCACTGCTCCCCTGCTTGAGTTTTTATAAATTTCTCTGTGCACTGCGGATTAAAAAGGCTTCACAGTGCGGTCTCCTCCTCTCCTCCTCCACTAGACTGCAAGGACTGCCCACACACAATGGCCAAAGGCTTCTCTTCTCCTTCCAGTGAAGGATCAAGACAAGTTTCACCAAAATAACTTGTCAGGTGGAGCACTCATCTTTACACACAATAAGCAAACTATCTGCACAGGGGGAGAAAACACAAAACTCCATCCCCATCACCACTGTGTGCCTCTCTTTATCATCCACCTCTAGAAAACAGTATCTCTGTTCTGAAATTTCAGATCGACACAACAAACTTGTGAAGGGAATTAAACCTGAATGGAAAATCCCATAAGAAACAAGTCAACAAAAGAGTGAAGCCCAACCAGATTAAATGTCATCAATGACAAATCTGAAGAGAACTCCTGCCAGAGGACTCAACCATATAAATAATTTTGACAGCTTTCACTGTCAAAGAGGAGGAAATCCTAGCATTAAACTAAGAATGCAGGCAGGACCAACCAGTCTCTTCTTTATGTTTATCTTTCTGCAGGTATTTTGTTTACTCAATTGTGCATGCTAGCACACAACTCATTTGCTTCCTGCTAAAGGTTCTCCAGTGCAAAGAGTTTCCAGGATCACTGGAAATTTCAGAATGCCTGTTCTCCACAGAGAGGTCCTGGGCACCCTTCTAGGAGTACACTGACCACTGAGAGTCAAGGAACACAGAAGGTTGCAGTATGCTCCTTCTCACTTCCCAAACTAATAAATTCAACCCCTGGGAGAGATCTCCTAGAGCAGAACTGACAACCAGTAAAGGTGCCAAGCTTTGGGGAGTGCCCAGAAAGAAACTAACATTTTACTGTTCAAAAAACCAAAAATCCCAGCACAAACTTCAACCCTGAAATAGGAGGGAAATGGTGAGGTTTCAGTTTTTCTGTAATGCAGCCTGGGTTGGATAATCCTCCAGAGCAGCCAGATGCTGAGAACAAGAGCAGTGAAGGTTGCTACAAGCTGGACTCTTCACTAAAGAGTTCCCTGCTCCTATTTCCTCTCTGTACCACACCGAGCACAGCCCCAGCAGGCAGTGCTTCTGACAGAGCACAGAGAGCATGCCAAAAGGAAATCCATCACTTTGATCAGCAATGAGGCCTACAATCTCATTCCCCCAAAAACATTATAGAATGCCTCCTTAAGAGTTTTTTTTATGGGGCCTTCCAGCATGCCAATACAGTGAGATACTAAGTGAGTCAGAGTTTTGGAAAGAACCTGAGATGCCCTGCAAGTGAAAGCTCTGCTTCCCAGAATGGAGAAAAGAAACTGTAAGTGTTGTTTTAAGAAGAACTGGACCTAACAAACTCTGGTGCATCCCTGCCCTTACACTGCAGAGTCACACTATGATCTGAGCATAGGAAGTCTCCCTTTTCTCCTCAACATCACTGTGCTCTCAAAAGACTCTGCTCTCCGTTTTTGAAATTATTATTTAGCCAAAATCTGCAGAGCAAAGATCTCCCACATACGTTGCAGTGCAAGACTGGGGAGACAGCCCAAGCAAGCCCTGTTTTCCTGCAGAGCTGATCTCAAGCCACCCAGCAGCTATTGGCCCTGGATGCAGAGAACAGCCTTCAGACACAACAGTGGGAACCAAAGTTCACTGTTAAACACCTGTAAAACCACTCCTTCCCCGTAAACTTGTAAAGCATGGAGGCTGATGAACAACCAGGAGGACTTTAGTTAATACTGACCTCCAAAGAGCATCTGCAGCTCCCAAAGTCTGGATCAGAATGGTGGGTGGCTAATCATGGAGCTAGGAGGCTAAGATGAGGCACCAGCCTCTGTTACAGCCTCTGGCTCAGCTGTTCAGATGCACCTCCCACAGACAGTCTGCAGGGCATTTACAAGGAAACATCATACACCACTAAGCTGCCATGGGAGGAACTGCAGCAATTTCTGAGACAGCAAATTAACATGGGTTGCATCATAAAAGTTGGAGTGCTTAAGCTATTTGTGGCTGGCAAACAAGCAGACTCAGTGCTACCAGCAGGTGACTATCACATGAAATTCAACATAAAGAATTTGGGTAACAAGATCGCATTCTCTCAAGAGAACAGGGCAAAGTACAGCAAAGTATCCAGGTTTGAGGTGGAATTTCCAGTCATGCAAGCTACCTGCACTGTGAGATGTTCCAGCAGCTTTGACTAACCTCTGCAGAAGGTCTGACTGCAGCACAGTGGAGCCCTAACAGAGCAAGAAAGAGTTCAGGCTAGAAACCAACAAGTCTGGCTTTAATATTCATGAAACATATGCCTACTGGGTCAAGGTTATCAGTGGAGCTAATTGAAGAAGCCAGCAGTAAATCCCCAGTTAATGATTTGAGTCAGCAAATAAATCAGAGACAGCCTTGAACAGTGTCTCAGAGAAGACACCACCAGGTGACTGCATAATAAAACCTGAGGCTCAGGATACAGGAGCAAAAGCTAGAAATACAAGTGCTGCAGGTCCCATACCTGAGCTCCCTCTCGCACCAGGTTCTTCTCCGCTATCAGATGCCTGGGTTTACTGGCTGAGGCAAGTAATAGAGGGCTGAGGAAGGCAAAACACAAATTTGCAGAGCCCAAACAGCATTTCCTCCTTTGGCATCAGCACTGCCTGTGCAGGCTGAAGCTGCCTTTTGAGTGGAGCCAGCTCCAGGCACTGGCAGGGCACTGACTCAGTGTGGAACTCCTGCCAAACCTCAGCTAAGTGCTTTGAGCCAGCTCAAGTACTTTAAAAACCACTGCACTTTTAACCCACAAAAGCAAGCTCTTTCTGTGCATTCAGTTTTACCTGAAGCTATGAAAGCCAGCTCACAGTTTGCAAGGGAACAGCCTGTGGACATGCAGAAGAGCACACTGAAGAGAAGGGTTAAACCTGTTGGTACCAGTGATTATTTTCATCTCTCCCAAAATATCTATCTGCCATAAGCCTCTCTGCATGCACAACTGGCCAAGTGTAATACAATAAAAATATTAAAAGTTTTTATTACCCTGTTTTCCTAAAATAAGATTTTGATACAGGCATTAAAGCAGTTGCTGTGTCCTGTATTCCAGCTTTAGAAGTTCCTGGCCAATGCCAAGTAAAGCATTCAGCTGCAGGGCAACATAGCAATAGTAACATTACTCTTGTGACAGATAACTGGTGACCCTTTACTTAAAAGAAGAAAATGCCTTCTCTAGTACTACCCTCTTTGGAAGCATGGGGAAGGGAACATTTTAAATAGAGCCAAGTCAAAGGCAAGGACTACAGCAGAACAGAGGAGAAAGAAAAGCGAGGCAAAGGCAGGTTTCTAGGTGGGAATAACTTTGCTAGGAGATGGAGACCTGTACTTACTTTATGCAGCCACAGGGGTATGTTTTCTAAGTTATTGTGGGATGGTTGCTTCTGCTGCACAGCTGCCCAGCAGTAGGAGTCCACATAAGCAGCTTGTCGCCAGGAGAAAGAGCTGGGTGCAAAACAGCTTATCTGAGCACCTGGGGAAACAAAGCCAAAGTTATTGCATCCTCAAAAGATTAAAAAAAAAAGAAGAAGAAAACAAGCTGAGGAAGAAAAGAACACACCTAAGATGTTATGGCATCCCAAGTTATTAGGGTAAGTGATCAGACAAAACAGAGCAGTTCTGGAGGGAGGAGGGTCACTGCGCTCTCACTGCACCCAAAAGCTCTAATTCCCACGGGGATCCAAGGATGTCTTGTAATGGTTGAGGCAGCATATTAGAAACACCTACCTTTAAGGCTATCTCCATAAGTTTTGTGGGGAATGTGATCCCAAAGACCTTTCTCACCTGCACTTAACTCAGGCTGGCCAAAGGGGAACCAACAAAGTGTGACCAGACAAGGCCTGAGGCAACAAAAGCCATCACATACCATCCTGTCACTATTTCCCAAAAGCACAACCTACAGCTCACATGTCTATCAAAACAAGACCTCAAACTCCATTCTTGCAGCCCAGCAATCCTTGCAATGATGGAAGAGCAACTTTTCCCAGGGTGCTGCCACTTCTTCTGCCTCTGAGACTGCAAATTATTTTGAGGGGTTCAAGCTATATGGGTGGAAACAAGGATTTCCTCTTGGAATTTTTGGCAGAGAAACTGTGACCCCAGACACCTCCAAAAGGTGCCAGGCTCCTCCTCTCCAGTACAGTGCCCAAGATCATGCATGAGACTGTCATCCCCATTCATTCCTGGGGCCTCTCCTGCTGCTCAGGAGCTCAAAATAAGATCAAGCAGCCAACCTCAGCCTTAGGGTCAAATCCTGCTCTGACCAGTCACAAGGCACCAGGTGACTCCTCCTCCAGCATATCTCAGCCAGGAAGAGTGGTTATGGGACATGAAGTATCAGTGGCTCCTCTGATAAAGCCAGTAATGCAGGATGAGAGGGTTCAACTTTCTTTCTGAAGCTTTGATAGTGAAAGCAATACCCCCCAAAACACATCCATTTCCACCAGACTTTCATAAATGTTGAAATAGGACAGTCATTTCAACAAAAAACTACAGAGAGATGAGATGCCTCTTCCATGAACAGTTCTTCTAAGAGCAACTTCCAACACAATATAAGAAAGAAGGAAAATATTGCTGTATTTTTCCCTCAACACATTCATCTAAGATGTGCTAATGGCATTGCTATGTGCTTTATGGGAATAAGTATTTAATATAAGATTATATCATTTGTTGTATCTTTTTGCTTGTTTAGCTTTCAGATAGTAAGAACTTGTTTTGGAAAAGAAGTCAGCTGCATTCACCTTGTAACTTTTACAGCCTGTTTACAATGTAGCACTGTCAAGGAGCTTTCTGAAT
Source organism: Malurus melanocephalus (assembly GCF_030028575.1). Taxonomy (NCBI): domain Eukaryota; kingdom Metazoa; phylum Chordata; class Aves; order Passeriformes; family Maluridae; genus Malurus; species Malurus melanocephalus. Next base: position 6,299 of record NW_026624154.1, read on the forward strand.
AAAAGCCTTTCCATTTGAGCCACTCTTATAATTATTTCTAAGGCTGTGGTATCATAAGGACATGGTTTGATCATCAGGGTTTGACTTGCCACAAGCCTCCCTTACAGAAAACAAGTTACTGTTTATTAGAGCTGAGCTCACGTGACTTAGCAAAGTTGGCACCAGGCAGGCACTTGCACTCCCCCAAAGCTTTGGGAGTTTTTGTTTTCCAGATGATTTTAATTAGTTGTGAAAACCCAACAAATAATATATTAGAGAAAAAAAGGGGCAGAAAAAAAAGCAAATAAAAAAAAGCAGGCATTTAGTGACTGCTGTCCACTGGATGGGACCATTTATGCCCTGCTCTCATCATTTAACCAACCTGCTGCTGGTAGCTGTGCCCAGCATGGAGCAGCAAACAAGTGACCCTTTCAAAAGGACAGCAATGGAGTGCTCAGAAAGATGCTTTGTCTTATTCATGTCTGTGTATTCCACAAAAAGAAACACATTCCGTGTGTTCATTCTCACTAAAAGGCAGGACACCACTTAAAGTGATGGAGTGTTTAAAAGGCAGGAGTGATGAAAAGGGCAGCCACACCCCTTCTCCAAAATTAGTGATGACAAATGCACCCAGACTCCTTCTCCAAAATGTCGTATGCACAGCTTTATACCAGAATAGCTACAGTGAGGCCCGTGCTGCAGCAGAGCAGTGAACACCACTCTTCTAATCCCCGTGTTTCAGCAGGGACATGGCAAACCTGACCAAGGAGCCAAGCAGATGCAGCTCAAGCAGGGGGGACACTCCAGCTGTTGTGCTGGTTTTTAACTACCTGATTGCAGTCTTGTTTGTAAACACTTGTTAATTCAAATTACAACTTTGCAGTAATGGTAATAATGTTAATCTTAAACAGGGAACATGTTTTTGTGCATCGTCCCTACAGAACATAGATCATTAAATTCCTCAGAAAAAGGTCACCATTTTCCATCTTTTTTCCCATCCTTCTCTCCTCCAAAAGAGTAATAGTAGTGTATATAGAGAGATAATTTATTTCATGTCAGACTATTTTAGAAGAAGTAAAAATCTGTAGTGAAAGAAAGTGAAAAGAAATACGGCACAGGGCTATGTGCCTTCCACAGACCCGCTGTGCACATCTATTCACAGGGCTAGTTTATGAGAGGCTAACAGTCCTCTGCTATCAAAGAAACAGCCTCCTGGCTCAGTGACATGAACCCATTCATGTCCTTTGCTCCCACAAGTAATAGCCTGGGAAAGAGAAAAGCAGCAAACAAACTCATAACAACAGGGAGATAAAATATACAGTAGGAAGGATGAAGAGTAACAAATGATTGTATTTGTTAAGCAGTCATCACAACAGTTTTTGGCCAATTTATCATTACACTTGGCAATGCACTGTTTTTGTAATCATTCCCTGGTACTAAATTGGCTTTGGAGAGGGAGCTACAGGGATGTGACTTACATTTTTGCAAACAAATGAGGATAAAAAAATGCTACTGGACATTTTGCATGCACTCTAAAACAGAGCCCACCCAAAAGAGCTGCAGAAAACTAAGGCACCAACAGGTGCAGCCATGTATGATGACACTTTTCCAACAGTGCTAAGATGGAGCTGGTCATTGCAGCAGGAATTACTTGCAGGCACTCAACTGGGTGCAGAGTACAAGCTTCAGTCACTGCAGCCAGCGCACAGCGAGGATGAGCTGTCACCCCACCCTGCTGTGGCACATCTTTGTGGGTGCTTTGCCAACAAATTTCCAGCTATTGCCTCTATGTCTGTACCGGGAATATCTTTTTTTTCCCTGTAACTGGCTCCTCTGCAGCTCCTATGCAGGAAATCTATGTATGAGAAGCAGGAAATCTATGTATGAGAAGAAACTCTCAGAACCCCAAGGAAATCTCAGATTGAAAGGAGAGTCTCTATTCGGCACTGGACTGCTCTGCTGGGTGCAAGGCAGGATGAGCTGAGGGATCAGCACCCTCTGGCTGCATCCCTCACAAAAGGGAGGGCAAAGCCAGCAAGCCAAACTGATTTCCTCGTCAGCAGCTCAAAACCTGTCTGCTGACTTACACATCTAATTAAGAAACTGCAACTAGCAGAGATGACTTCCAAAAATCAATGCTAATCACAGGCATAACTATTTTTCCTTAACCAGGATCAAATGACTGCAGTTGACAGGATGAAACCTTTAGCAAGTAATTATTTGGATTCCAATACACTGCCATCACTGCAAAGAGATCTGCATACACTTGGAGGAAACCCTTTACTATTTAGCCATTAATTATTGCTATAATTTTCCACGAGGCCAAATGAACTTGCCATGATACCCAAACATCTGATTCTATCTACAAGAATTATGCACTTTAGTAGCCACTAAATACTCAAACAAGAAAATCAAGGCACAAACAGACAATGTACAGACTGCCAGGCACCATCCAAGGCACATCCTTCACCCCAACATTAAGAAGTATCTTAAAATATGAAAAAAATCCCAACACATACCAAAGAAGAAACAAATGTACATGTGGGTGTACAAGTATATACACATGCATTAAGAGCAGACCTGAAGGAATTATTTTATTTTATTTATAGATGCTTCTCACAGACTGAAGTGGCAGATTGGGTGAAACAGAAAAGACACTGTGTTGAAGAAGGAAGTATGGAGGAAATAGATGCAGAGGAGAAAAGTACCTGTTAACTAAGGTACTCTGGCAATGGAATAGTACAAGAATGTAAAGCTCAGCTGATTCAATATTTAAGTGGAGTGGGTCAGAGGTGTTAGCAACTACATTTCCCTCTCCATGGGGCTTTCAGTTATCCCCCAGAAGAGTCTCAAAATCATGCAATGGGAAAAGAAAAAAAAGCATTGCCTTACCATAAGTAAGCTTTTTGATCAATGGGGAGAAAGAACTGTGAATAAAATTCCACCACTGAGATTCAAGGAAAACAAAGAAGTTTCCCTTCATTTGAAGGAGAAACATTTCAAAACAGCGGTGATGACCATCTAGCTTCACTGCCAACATGGGTGGGACCCCAAATCTCAAGCAACACCAGAGGCCTATGATGCTTTTTACATTTACTCTGGCAGCAAAAGCAGCTCACCATCATTTCCACAGGAAATGTAAAGCTGGCTCTGTAGGAATTGAACAGAAAAGAATCTTACCAGAAGCTGAAGATGCTCACCCAATGACAGTATAGATGTGACATTAAAGCAAAGTTTTTGCAAGTTTTTCCTGGCTGCCCAAGCAGGCCTGTGCCTGATGCTGGGGCTCCTGCTCTTTCCCAAGCACTACTCACATTCTGAAGAGCAGCACAGTGTATCCTTCTGAGATCTGCACCTCTGCTGACAGAAGTTCTCAGCCTGTCTGGCTGCTCTGCACTGAGGCTCCTCGCACACTTGTTCTCTCAGCTCTTCATTAATGCCCTGGGTTTCAGAGCATCCTGCTGAATTAAATGCAAGGTGTGCAAATGCCTTGCATTTAATTCAGCATACAACCTGCTAAATTAGCATACAACCTGCTACAGCAGCACTGGGAGGGACTTTTCCAGCTCTCAGTCAGCAGCTGCCACAGTAATAGTCTTTGGCCTAATTACACCCAACCCAACTTCAGCCCCCAGCTCTCACAGAAGTCACAAGATGGGATCATTTCCCAAAAGCCTCCCCAGGAACTTGTGAACAAGGAGAGGGACATCAGCAGGGAGGACCAGATGCGGCAGCAACAAAGGAAAGAAGCCAAATTCAAGACTTAAGAGTGCTTTTTTCAAGGTATTTGTTGTGTTTTAGTCTCATAATTGAGGTGTTTTTTCCCCTTTCTATATATTTTATTCTCATGACTGCTTGAGACACATGATTAACCTGTATAAAGAGATGAAGGCCCCATGCAACAAGGGGCACTGCAGGTGGGCACTGCTGCCATCGTGAATCCCACAGAAGCTGCTGGGATGCAGTATCCAGAGCTCCTCACTAACACATTCACTCTGTGTATTCCACCAGCCAAAGCATCTCAAATCCCACAGGCAGCCAGCTGCAAGGATGGAAACTGAAAGAACAAACTGGGTGAAAAAAACTGCCCAGAAATTATGTGGAAATTGAGCAGGGCAAGCAAGGATTGTCACCACTGGGAAAGCCCAAAGTGGTCAGTGGGGACATTAACCATGTCACGTGTACAGCATAGGGCAAGGTTCCACCTTTCCACCTTTGAGCACCCTCCAGGAAAGATGCACCAGAAAGCAGGCACTAATCCCAGAATTCCAGCAGTGCTCACTGGCTGGGCGCTGCAGCTGCATTTTCCATGCTTCCAGCAGAGAAATCCTTTCTGATTCAGCTGGAATCTCATTTATTTCCTGAAAATCCCATCAAAACTAGAAGTCATTCAGTGGCTTCAGAGAACCTCCATGGCCTTTGTAAACATTTTAGCAATTTTGCATAATTAAGAGCAACCTTACGTAGGAGGAAAAATGCAGAATGACACCACGCTGCAACGGAACAGGAAAGCAGAGCAGGAAGGGAAGGGTGACAGGATGAGGTGCCAAGAGAACCTGAGGTGGAAAGGATGCAATTATCCTAACAGAAATAGGAGCTCAGCATTCATGTTCTAAAAGGGTGTTCAGTTTTTGTACTCTGAGGCAGGTATTTTCACCAAACACTTCCACATCCACCTCTGAGTTGCTCTTTTTCAGACCTAAAAGTGGACCCTGACATTTTCTCCCAGTTTAGTGCTCCTGAGCCTTTTCAGAGCATGACTGTATCAGGAAGTGTTTGAAAACAAACCTTGCTGTCTATTTTATCGCTGGCTGAACACCACAGCTCACATAACCAGGCATTTCCAGCCCCTAAAACATTCTCTGTTCCCCCAAATACCTTAATGGAAGCAGTTTGGGCTGTCCTGTAAGCAGCCAGACTGTTGAGCTGCAAGTTCTGTGTGGGAAAGAGGTGACAGCTGTAAAAGCAGCGTGGCTGATTTACTATCACTTTCTGTATGGACACCACGTGGTGCAGTTTCACCCATGCCCAGACCCTGACGTATTTCTCGTACCTATTTTCATATCTATTTTTCAACTAAAAAAAGCTCAGTTTTCAACCCTGTGTTTTCTTCTAACAGCTTATCACGATTATAAGCAAAAAGAAACACTAGCAAGATATAGTCCACATTTTTGTTCTCGCTTTATGAATCTACTGCAGTCACAGATTCAATCTAGTTTTACTTTTAATAATGAAATAATGGAAAGATGAGAACTCATCTGAAAGAAAGGCACACTTTTCTGAACTCTGCAGTTCAATGGTGTGTTTGATCTTAATGTAAGGGAGGAAAATGAAAGAAATAAAAGAAACCTTGATACACAGGCACTGTTTCAAAGTGGATCCAGCACTCCCAGAGTAGAAGCAGAAAGAACTAAGAGACCCATATAGAAGCTAGTGTATGGAAATGCAAACCCTTTTTCACTGCTTTAAGAGGAGGAAATCCGCACACACCAGTAACAGATCTAAAACTAAAAGAAGCAGGTTAGAGTACAGAAATAGGGTTGCATCCATGTGGTTTCTGGATGAACAGAGCTGCCAGAGGGTTCACATCTGGTCTCAGCATTCCCAGCCTGGCTGTCCTTTGCTCCCCTGGACAGTTACTGCAGGCCACAGTGACGTGGGTCAAACCCACACCTACTGCAATAGACGTGTAGCTGTTTGTAAACACAACAATCTGGGGCTTCTTATCTCTTAAGCAGTCTGGTGTCTGACTAATGCTATTCGTGATGGCTTTGCAGATGCATCACTAATTCAAAGTCCCATTCCAGCTTCCACCCTCCTGACATTCACCTAATGAATGACCTAATCCTGTAGATGATGGAGATCAGGTATACAACACTGAACATCAATAAACAGGTACATGTAGTAAACTAAACTCTCTCTGAAAGGTGGGAAATCTTGTGCTTTATCCCTATCCCGAAAGGGACAGTACTGCTTATTCACCTTTGAAATCTTCATTCATATAATACTATTCTTATAGAATCATAGAAAGGCATGGGTTGGAGGAGACCTTAAAGATTCACTCCCCAGGCTACACGAGCACTTCTGTAACTTGGAGATGGGGGTAAAAAAAGGATAGTAAAATAATTAGGAAACTTAGCTCTTCATCTATAAAGCAGTTTTCTCTCCCGAGTGGCAGCAGAAATTGAAAACTGAACTGGAACAACTGCAGAAGTGCAGCGGAGTGGGGGAAAGTTTTGGAGACCTTTCCCGCTGCCCACCCTGTGGATGACCAGCCCCATTGAGCCGCCCGCAATGTAAAGGCAGAGCTCTGACAGCCCTTCTCCGTGACACCTGTCCCTGACAGCTGCTGAGCCACACCGAGATCCTGCTGCCAAACACCGAGCGCCGGCAGCCGGGCAGTTCCCGGGCACATCCCGGCTGGCCGCTCCAGGCTGAACTGCGCTGGGAACAAAGAGCGGCACGGCTGCAGCGCTCCCCATCACTCGCACGGCTGGGCTGACAATGCTCCTGCTCGGGAGAGAACGGCAGGGCCAGGGAATGCCCCAGCGAGGAGGAGGGCACGGGGAAGAGCGGGGAGGGCCGGCCAGGCAGCCCAGCACACCTGGATGAGCCTGGCGCCAGGGATGCTCTCCGGAAGGCTGCTTTCCGGGAAGGCAGGCCCCCTGCCCGCGGCCCAAAGGCGCCCTCTGCTCTGCCCTGCGCTGCCCCGAGCGGGAACCCTCCGGCAGCCGAGCCCCACAGAGCGCCGCTCCCGCCCCGCCGAGCCCTTTGTCCGCAGCGGGAGGCGCCGGGAACCGGGAGAGAGGTTACCGATGGAGACCTCCTGGGCGAAGGCGAGGGAGATGAGGAGCAGCGGCAGCCCCACGGCGATGCAGGTGACGATCTTGTCGAGCGCCAGCTCCAGCCGCAGCCCCTTGTAGCGCGTCTCCGGCGGCTCCTTCAGCAGGAAGTCGGAGAACACGTACTCGGTGGCGATGTGCGCGATGGCCATGGCGGGCTCGGCACGGCTGGGCTGGCCTGTCCCGGGCTGGCCTGTGCTGGGTTAGGCTGTGCTGSGCTGGGTTAGGCTGTGCTGKGCTGGGTTAGGCTGTGCTGKGCTGGGYTAGGCTGTGCTGGGCCCCGCCCRGCTCCGCCCCGCAGCCCGGCCCGGCCCCGCCCGGCGAGGGGGGCGGGGGGCGCGGAGCGGCGTGCTGCTGGTCGGAGCGGGGACTGTGGGCTGTGCCGGCCGCCCTGGGGGTCACTGAGTCACGGAATAGCTTGGGTTAGGCGGGCTAAAGATCATCCGATTCCAGTCCCCCGGCTGTGAGCAGGGACACCTTCCGCTAGACCGGATTCAGCCTGGCCTCAAACGCCACCAGCRTGGGGCATCCACAGCTCCCCTGGGCAACCTGTGCTACCCGTGCCACCAGCCTCACAGTAAAGAATTTCTGAATAAAATCTGTTCTAAACCCACCCTCATTCAGTTTAAAGCCATTCCTCTTTCTCCTATCACTGCATATCCTTGTAAAGTGTCATTCTCCCTCTTTTTTATAAGCCCCCTTAGGTACTAGAAAGTCATAGGGAAGTTTGTCTAGTGCCTTGTCTTCTCTGGGCTGAACAATTGCTATTCTCTCAGTCTGTCTTCCAGGACAGGTGCTCCAGCCCTCCCTTGCRTCATCTTTGTAGCCTCCTCTGGATGTGCTCTAGTGTATCCATGTCTTTCTTACACTGAGCTGGACACAGCACTCCAGGTGAGGTCTCATGAGAGCAGGGTAGAGAGGCAGAATTCCCTCCCTCACCCTGCTGCCGACACTGCTCCAGATGCAGCCCAGGATGATGTTGGCTTTCTGCACTCCGAGCATGCTGTTGGCTCATGTCCAGCTTTTCATCCACGAGAACCCCCAATGAAGGGGCCTTCCATGAGTTCTTCTCCCTGTCTGTACTCATGCCTGTGGTTGCCTCAAGGCAGGTACAGTGTTTGACTTCTTGTGTCACGGTTTGTGCCCACCAGCTCAGGTTATCTCACCAGGCACTGCCAAGAACAACCCGACTCTGTCCACGTTAGGCTCCCATCAGCTGTTTGCACACACAGGATATCCCGTGAGCCACCTTCTCCAGGCCGATGAGTCCCAGCTGTCTTGGCACACACCTTCCCACCCCATCTGACAGATGCTCCGAGCCCCTAACCTACCCCTAACCATCATGTAGTGTGGTACTTTCCCCACACAAAATGTTTGATCACTGCTTCTCAGGTCACTTCTCGTGGGAGTCTCTGGGATGCTTTCACCTTTAATAACCCTTAATTTCTTTGCCCCTCTATACTTTTSCTGTTAGCTTCTGGACCTCTGTAAGCTTGAAGCATCCTCAGTCCTGTCAGCCCCAGAGTCACAGAAGTCACATGTCTACCCCATGATGAGCCACCTTCTCTGCTTTGCTTTCATGGAACACTCCCCAGTTCATTGCTTTCTACCAAAGGGACAAACTATTCCCTTCTCCACTCAAYTCCCCCTTTATGAAACTGCTGTCCTATCTGCTTTCAGTTGTCCTCTCTAGTTTTTCCAAGCCATAAGCCAAGGAAATAATTCCTCATATGGCAACTGTTCTACAATGCCAATTCCCTTTCTTATTCTATTTGTGCTGCTGTGCCCTTTGCGGGATGAGGCCAGGAGGTTTGACTCATTCTGTGTACAAGATGCAGGAGCTCCAGACATTTATGYAATGGGACTAAGGGGTTTTGTGTTTTGCTCTCTTCTTAATTTGTACTGATTCCTAATATTTAATTGCCCTTCTACCCACTAAAAAACCCTGGAGCTAATGTTGTCAATTAAGTATTACAWATAAGATCCCATTTCTGAGATGCTTACACAGTGCAATCCACATAAGGTTAGGATTGTTTTTTCCAGAGGTAATACTGTAAATGTATCACTATTAAATTTTGTCCATTTTTTAACTGGTTTTTTTCATGCTACATGTGCTTGAGATTGTCACTCAACTTGTCCACTCTTTTACACAATGTTTACAAGAAATAGTGAAGAGCAAGGGGCCTTGTAGCTCCCCATGAGTGACTTTCAACATGAAATCTGACCACTTTTCWCTGTSTTTTAACCAGTTTTTTTWAMCYYCMWKGRMTWMYYMWYCCMWKGKKRWTTYMWTTCCTTAAGAAGCTTTAACTGAAGACCTTAAATTTCTTATGMAAATATAAGCAGGCTATATGCATCCATGTCTCTTACCTATGCACTGAGTCCTTCAAAAATCTTCCTAAGGCACAATTTTCTTTGGGAAAAATATAAAGTACAAATTCTTCCATCTTCTCTTCTGCTCCTTTGGACACTTTCCTGGTTTTGTTTTTAGAACTGTTTCAGCCAGCTCCCRTTTTGTGGCTGACAGAGCTGCTTAGTCCTCTGGAAAGTTTTTAAAGGTTTACCTTGCATTCGTCACCCACCCTTCAAGCTTTTAGTTCTAGGACAATTCCCAACTGGTACCCCAGTTTATAACMCAGATTTTTCATACTTGAGGGCCTGTAACACTCTGTGGAGAAATGCCTGCTCTGGTGACTTGATCTTCTGTTTATTTTTTTTTTTGCTTAACTCTGTTCAGCTGATGCTTCAGCCCAACACGGATGCTGTCCTTCAACACAGGTGTCAAAGCTGCCACTGGGCTGCCTGCACCAGGCAGGCCATGTAAACTCATTGCTTTACATTTTCTGTGATGTTTCATGATCTCTGTGGCAGGCTGTGTCACCTGCYCTGGCAGCAGTGACAATGACATCCTGGGACCCTTTGGAGCCTTTCACAGCCACCGTCCAGCTGAGCAGCAGGCCAGAGGAAACAAACCATGCCAAAGGTTCGTACAAATAGATGGATTTTTTTAAATTAGAAATGTAATCACTTTGGCGGGCCTGTTTCTATAGTCAAAAGATATTTATTATTTTGTTTCTAAAACATTGGGYGCATTAGCTACCCTAGAAGGAAGTACCAAGTAATTTCCTTTCTTAATAGTACATGTTTCAGTGAAAGGCTTTAATTTTATAGGTATACAGAGAACAAAAGTTCTGCACAGACAGTGTTTTTGCACAGAACAGGAGACCCCAATTTTAATATTTACAGAACAGGAAGATGAAAGGATTTAGAGCATCTGTTTTTGCCAGCGCAAATGGAAGATTTTGAGAAGGAAATTTTGTTTCTTGCTGTGATGTAAATTCTACTATGGCTCAGTTCTGCATTTCTGCTTCATGTGTGTGCTTCTAAATGACTGAGGAAAACAAAGAAATAACTGAGAAAAATCCTAGAAACTTCAACATATTGTTTGACTGTACATCAGTGCAGGACATGTTTAAGCTACAGTAAAATTTCCTACCTTTGAACATACTTTAAAATACAGAAGTGGAAAAAATAAAATGAAGAAAAAACACAACCAACCCAGCAACCTAAATTTACATTCAAAATCAAATTTGTATAAACAGTTTCACAAAGGTGTTTGTTCCAGAGTTCCTCTGCAAGAGCTGGAACAGGTGTGAGCAGGCAAGAATGAACACAATCTAACTAAAAATGAGCTATAAACATTCAAGTGTCACTAAACATAGTTTGATTCTGTCTGTCTGCCTCACAGAGCACAAAGATCAGCCTCCTGATGGCTTCATTACAGGCAGGGAGTGAGGTSGTGCTCAGTGCAAAGAAGAGGTACAGAATCAGGACCATACCAAGCAGCAGTTAAAAAGTCRATTTATCTCTTGGAGGTTGCTCAGGGTTACGTTTTTGGAGATAAAAAAATGCTGTTAGAAACTAACAGCATGGGCACTGCTGAACCCATTAAATACTAAAATGTGTTTGCAGGTCTTCAAAATCTGACCTCAGTGCACCGTTTCCTCATTTAACAGGGAAAAAAAAGTGGGAGAATCACTTCAACATTAGTGAATTCATTGAGCCAGACTTTGGGAAACTGCAGGGACTTGGAGATCAGCCCCTGCTCCTTCAGAACATAAACCAGTCCCTGTCAGTGTTTATTTCCTAGCATGAGCCCCATGTTTGTGCACAGAGTACATGGATGCCATGCCACCTGCTCCTTATTCTATGGAAATCCTGTGGATGCCAAGAGGTGTGCTGCTCTACTCAGCTGCCAGATTGGATCTTGAACAAAGCTCAGCTGAACTCCAGAGAAGTGGAAACGGTGATGGGTGGAAGGTGGCTCCTGGAGCTGAGCCCTACAGCTCATGTTCACTCTTGTGAGCCCTGGTCATGAGGTAGGACTGKCAGCATGTGGCCTGCTCCAGTTTGATTAGCAGCATGTCACCTGGCAGTATTAGGTTAATRGCTGGACTCAATGATCTTAGAGGTATTTTCCAACCCTAATGACTTTATAACTCTATCCCTGTGAACGATATTAAAAGTGGGGATTTACAGGGAATCTGTCAGAAGTGCACTTTTATCATGCAGAGCCGTGTAATGGATTCTATTTCCTTGGTGGGTGATGAAGCAGAAGAAGATTAATGCTGTTGACAGCAGAACAAGTCCAATGAAAAAGAAAGCTGCGAGTATCAGGCTGGCTTCTCCAGGACTCAAAGTTTTGCCGAAAAAATTGCCCACTTCATTGTCATAATCTGTTAAAAGAGATTAATGATCTGTTAAAAGAGAAATCTGTGCATGAATCTGAAGAGTTTTAAATGACACTTTAAAAAATCTGTACCCTTTGTAGGGGTTCTGTTTGTTGCAGGAGTTGTACTGTATGCTCCAGTTGTGAGTCCTCCTTCTGAAGGAGCTTCCCACTCTCTTCTCTCTTCTCAGAAAGAAAAAAAAGCATAGGTAAGTTGAATGCCTTAACGAATAGTTATCTTTTGAAAAACTAGAGTTGACTTTTTTCATTATTTCTGCCTTGTTGGTCTGAACAGAAGTCATGATTAGATCATCAYAGCTGCTCCTCTGAKSAGCTCCACGGGCAACATTCCCCTTCTCTGTAGGCATCTTTATTACTCCACTACTGACTGTAKTGACAGRGCAAGGAGTAACTTTTAAACTGAAMGAGGGTAGAWTCAGATGGGGCATAAGGAATACACTTTTTGTGATKAGGGTGGKGAGMYATTGGCACAGGTTGCCCAGAGAAGCTGTGGATGCCCCATCCCTGGCAGTGTTCAAGGCCAGGCTGGATGGGGCCCTGAACAACCTGGTAGAGTGGAAAGGGTCCCTGTCTATGGCAGGGTGGTTGGAATCATCCTTAAGGTCCCTTCCAAAACAAACCATTCCATGGTGCAATTCTGTATTTGCTTGTCCATTTGAAATCTCACAGCCTATGGGAATATGTGGAATCAAATAAATTCATCATATCCAAGTGTATTTTGGCTACATTTGGCAATTACATTTGTTATCCTACAGGGTTATAGATATGAGGTGTGCCTACCCCACCGTTTCAACCCTTGTAAAGGAGTGTAGCCAGCACAGTGAGGACCTAGGCAGGAGATGCTAGATCCAGATGCTTGAAGTTATGTGATGTAARGAGGGTCACAAAACACTTTTGGCTTCACCCACATGTGTTGAAAGAGACAAACACCACTCAAAAAGTTTACCAACTTTTCTTAGTCAAGAGATCACTTGGGCAAGATGAACAACCATTTTCTGGARCTCCTTTTATCTCAGCTGGTGTGTGGCTGTGCAGGGAGGAGCCCAAACAGCCTTRTCATTTTTCAGGGATCACAGGAAGGAACTGGCATCGCAACAGGCTGTAGGCCCTTCTGCACAGTGTGGCAAAAAGGCTGAAAAGCAGCTTTGCAGATGTTTTCTGCACCACCTTTGAATGACAAATGGCCCCTAGGCWGCCACTGTCTCAGAAGGGCACCAACTGCTTTCAAGTTACAGAGTACACCAAAGATTGCTGGCTTTGCCATGTCACTAGAGGTATTTTTCCTGTCTTTTATCACTGCCAACTGGCCATGGCAGTACAGGTGCTTCCCGCCAGTGCACAGGTCAGCTCTCTTGCTTTCCTCCCTGYCTTCCGTCCAGTTGTGCTGCAATACCACCTCTGAGTCCTAGGATGTTTCTGATACTGCACCTGATTCATTGATGGTGTAGGTTGTCTCCATGCCAGCATGGATGTGATCGGCCACGTGACAGTGCAGAAGCCATGTCCCAGGGTTTTCTGCTAGGAGTTCAATTGTCTGGAAAGTCCCAGGGAAAAGGTCATATACRTCTCCTCTGTGGTCTTTATCTGTCTGTGGCAAAGCAAAACCAGAATTGTGAGAGTCGTGCCTCAAATACTCCACCATGAGCACTGAAATATTCCTTAAACAGGTAGATCAAATTATTCTTGTACATTTTTAGTGAACATTATCCAGGGGAACTGAGGTCTGTGGACACCTCTCAATTAATCCATYGAAAGACAACAGCAGACCCCTCCTGATGACTCCAGCTTCTGGTTGAGCACAGGTGTTTCTTTGAAAGATACATTTTTCAGGTAGTTCTGCCAGTGACAAATTGTCACAACATAAAACCCTACCCTAAGCAGGCATAACTCTCTGATTTCCTCCCTGTATCTTCCCTTATACCCGTGGGCAAGCACATTTTTTAACTCACCTAACTATGTCATCTAGTAGTGCCCTGTACTCATATTTCATAACAGGCTCASAGTAACAGAAGCTTTGCTAAGATCTCATTCATTTTGTGCTTCCTTCAAATGCAGGACTCCCACCAATCTCAGCATCAGCCCAGGGCAATAAAACCAGGCTGGAAATTTGGAAATTTCTTTTTCCTCATAAATTTCCCATYACAATATAAAAGTTTTACTTTGATTTATTTCACCAACCTTGAAGATGAATGTCTGTGCATGGAAGTGAACTGTATGGATATCCACCTCATTGCCCATTCCTATCAAATACCAGTTTGTCATATCACCTTTGTTCATCGTTAGACCCAAGAGACTGTTGTAAATCTTCCCATTGATTGCTGGAAGAATGACAAAATAGGGGTGATTAATTACTGGTCATGACATAGATGATGATAACATCCACTTCAGGCACCCTTTGCACTTTCAGGGGAGAAGGAGTACTGGGGCAGAGACTGGGCAGGTGTGTGTGGTCAGGACAAGTGCTGTCCATAGTGACCACTGCCACTTCAGGAAGACAGTCATGCTTTTGTTCCAGTTTTCAATTGTGTAAGAACACATCAGAAAACATTTTTCTGCCTTGAAAAGCATAAAATTGCATTTTTACTGATTGAAATTGAACTCCTGAACAAACTGGATTTATGCTGGGAAGCTACATGGGAAAAGAGGGAATARAATTGTTGCCTAAAATGGGTACCAGCTGTAGAAGGGGAAGTTTGCTTTGCCTGGGCTTYGTGTGTCCCCATCCAGTCTGTTGTGCCTGGCTCCTGGGCTGGCTGYTAATACAGCTGCAGTTGTAAAATATCATCCTTTCATTCCTAAAAAACAAGGCTGCAAGGAACACAACTCCCAAACAAGGGAATTCTGGCAGGGCAGCCTCTTCCCAAGAGTACAAGAGTAAACTATCTTGTTAGAAAAATATCCTGGCTGGGCCTCATGAAGTCTTTTCGTTTCCAGCATTACAGTTTATGAAGTTGTCACTTGGTTGGGTAATTGCAGGCTAAGTTCAATGTCTTCCTAAAAGGGCTGTGAAAAATAAACCTCTTTCCTCTTGGCTGCAGCCACCAAGTCCTACATACCATGCTTGCTGTTGCCTTCTACAAAGTTCTTAGTGGAATTAAAATCATCAGGATTCTTATGAAGGTATGTTTCAATATTTTCTTTCAAATACCAGGATTCATTTTCATCAAACACCATGAACAGAAGAGTAAATTCACGATCGATGTCTTTCCTTAGACCTCTTTCATCYAAAGTTCCTTCTCTGCAAACTACAAGAGGCCCAATCAGACCACTGTATGTGTCCTGAAATAAAATAAATATGTGTTACAGATTTTCAGTTCATCTAGTTACGAAGTAGATATAGATTAAGTAAAGATTAAATTGCTTTTTCCTGTCAGGTGAGAAAAAATCAATCTGATTAAAAATTTCCTTCTCTGTGGGTCTCTCTGTTAGTTTACCAAAGCAATGACCTCCAGTGGTGCCTTTCAGCTTTACCCATTCCATAACTCTGATTTTGCATAATGTTTTGTCTTCACCCCAAATCTCTTCAACGGTTCTTTAAGGAGGAAATCACATTACTGTGGTGTATCCCTTGGGATTTCAGTAGATTAAATTACCCAGGCATGTGCATTATCAGAGGACAAATCATCTAGCTCTGTAAATGTTTCATCTAGCCTGTGGTCCTCTCCCAGCTGAGAAGCAAAATCCTTTCAGAAATATTACACGAGGCAGAATGTGTTAGCCAAAGCAATTTCTTGGTTACCTTAACAAAATTTGCAGTTGAATAATAAACCCAAKTGATACAGTTTGGATCTGTTTTGCCAGGGCCAGATCTCTCTGGGACGTTCCACCTGTAGGTGTTTATTTCCCCTGAAACATAGAAAGAACAATTTTACCTTGAGCAGCTGGATATCAGAGGCTTTGAATAGTATATAACACAGGCCTGCYACCCTTCTCAGAAAAAATTATCTGCATCAAAACTACATGTGGAAGCCTGCAACAATGGGATAGGGATATGATTCTGCCTTCCAGGAGGTCAGTCAGGTTCCAGTGGTGTAAATGAAGGCWGATTGCCCCAAAAGAGATCTGCAAAGGAAGCCACTGACACAAGTGGCATCCCACAGAAGAAAGTTTACAGACAAGACTCTTCATCTCTCCCCATGGCAAAAATTGTAGTAATTCAATGATCTTGGCTGCTGATGTTTCAGGTCAGTTGAGACATTGGGAGCCAAGCCCAGAAAATGTTTCTTGGACTTTCTCAATCGAAAAGAACAAAAAGATGTGTTAGTGATTTTGCAAAGGGTGCTGCAGAAGTGTGTCAGATAGGAGAGATGAATATGTACCAACCTGCTGTCTGGGAGCAGCAGGAACGTTCTTTCCTCTTCCAGGTAAGCCCCTACTTCACAGCAATTACCAGAAAACCTGTCCCTTCCCAAATGTCATCACCTCTGCCACATTCTCCCTGAGCAGAAATTCCCTGACCTCTGATTTAAAAAAACCCAAAACAAATGGATGAGGAAATTATTTGGGTGAGGACACATCTGTGTTGAGATTACCTGCCTGTGCTGGGTTTCCCTGCTTTGTTTTTTTTTTTTTTTTGCTGCTACTGCAGAAAAAGGCAAGAGACCAAGATGTGATCAACACCTTGCCCTTTTASGTGGTAGGGAAATGTTGAACCAGGCAATCTCTGTTCCAAAAGTCTTTTAGGGTGGCAACAGCCAAGAGCATAGTGGAACATACTATGAGTCAGGTAAAAACAAGGAAATCCCAGAACTCTTGACTTTGGTTTTAGCACAGCTCAGCCCAACAGCTGCCAATAGCTGTGGGCATCTCGACAAGGAGAGTTTTCAAGCCTGAAGAGTTGTGAAGTGACTGAGTCTAGTGTTGTGTCACTAAGCCACTACATTGTTGATGGGTCATGCAACAGTGGGTTTTACTGTACAATGGTAACTACAAAAAAAAACCCCAGTGCCTTTCATACAATATGAGATGGGTCTCATGTAAATATTGCAATATCATTTACTCTTCCAGGATAAGCACCATGTCACGGAGACAATAAATCAGGGAAGAGCTTCTCATCCACCTGTATCTAACCTGCATGTCATCACCTCTTTTGAAAGGGTGTGATGTGAAAAGGGAGGYTTGTCATGGTCCTTCACCCCTTCCTTGCTTTTCAGTCCTCACCTCAGGATGTTTGGAGGCTGTAGGTGGAAAAAATCTCCACCCTACTTAAAAGCTGATACACTTCAGAAGGCACTGAAGACTCATCTTTGAAGTTGAAATAAGGCATAGCCCCCAAAGGAGTGAAAAAGATGAAGGAAATGTATGTTTTCTCCCCTTTTTTTTCTGGGTAAATGGAAGAATGGACACAGAAAGGTCAAAGCTGTGGCAGAYGAGAGCTAGTTTAGGATAGGCTACTCTGGATATGCTCTCTGCATCTCTTTACGATGCCTCCCACAGTTTCTTTGGGAGCTGGCAGTGCTCTCAGGAGTAGTTTGTCAGGATGCAAATCTGTCTGATGACTGATTTCGAATTTAGTAGAATTAGACAGGTTCTGGCAAGTTTGGGGTGAGCAGCTTAGCTGGGTGTAGGAAGCTACACAATGAGGATTTCTAGATGATGGTAATGGGGACTGAAGTGCCCAGGAGTTATTTTTGTTTTGAGGGATTTGTTTTCTGTGTTAATGGCTTCTTCCAAGCTCCTAAGGAAAAGCCTGTCCTTAGATCTTGCTGAAGTGCTGAAGAATGCTTTTGGCTTKCTCTCCAGCACAGACACCTTCTCTCTAACTCATCCCGAGCCTGCTCCCATGTGGACACAGGAGACATGACAGTAGTGTTCCCATTGTTACACCTCAAATGCCAGACTAACAGCATCAACATCAKGGAGCAAATAACAAAATGAGAGAATCATAAATAAATTAGGTTTTTTTTTTTCTCTCCCCCGTGTATTAACCTAGATAGACATTTTTTAAACTCCACCAAGGCACATGTTGGCTMATATTTGACCATGAGAAATTTCAGCCTGCTAAGAACCAGTTATTACACCAAAATTTCTTTTCATTTAGTTTCACACTGAAGTTCACAAATACTGTGAAAAAAATTTGCATGGGTGTTGGAAAGCAGAGGTATGTACATTTTGTATTCACTATAATGCCTGGGTTTGAGTTTGACTTCCTACTAGAATGTAAACCCAACATGAAAATTGAAGTTCAAAAAGTTTAACAGGAATTTTTCTATATGAAAAACCATTTTCCACTGTTTTCCTCACTAGAAACTGAGGCATATTTGGTACACTTTTTCAAAGATTATTAATTCACATGACAGCTACATTTTGCATTTTATGTGTGACTCTGAATACAAAAGCATTCTGTGCAGCTTGAGAGAGGCAGAGTTAATATTATCAATTATTAATCTGCAATTCTTACCTCTGAGTTTGGAAGTTTTTAAAACATTGTTAGAGTGTCAATCTGGAGCCAAATGTGGCACCGGCTCACATTTCTCTTGCCATGATTATGGGCCTGCTTCTTTAAATTTTGGAGGTTGTCCCGTGATACTACATTCCTGTTTCTACCCCGATAGGAACGAAGGCTCATTCTCTGCCTGAACATGCTCACCTGATCAAGAACCTACATGTATAACAACTCAGAATTGTAGCTGAATAAATGCTGAGCATATCATGCCAGGGAGAACATACAGATATGTGCAAGCTTGAAAGAGGGATTATCATTCATGTGTTGAAATGTTTTTATATGCAGCCTTCATAGCTCAAAGAAAAGAGGGGTGGGAAAAGGAGTCTTACCAGGGAGGGTAATTGGYGTCTCAGGCTGTTCTTCACAACCCACTTCTTCTATACCATGTGCACTTATCGAGTAAGGCCTGCTGGCTTTGTTCTTAAATACGATGAGTACGGAGTCACCGACCTCAGCACGGAGTAAAGGCCCTAAATTCAAACAGAGGATGCCGGTGATTAACGCTGCTTTTCTGAATTCACCAAACTTTCAACGGTTTGGCCTAGGAGTGGAGCCAAGGTCTCTATCAAAACCTTTGGGCTTTTCTATTCTTCCAGAAAAGCCATCAAAATTGGTTCCTTATCTCAGCTGATTAAAAGCTCCATATAGATAAATGATCTCTTTTTGGGCAATGAAGAGAATTGTTCACTCTGATAAACAGATCTTTGGACATCTTGTTTTTAAAGAAAATTCTTGTGAATTGTTTTTGGGTGTTTCAAAATTTTATTTCTTAACTGGTAATTGCCACTTTTTAAAACTGAGCTATTTGTTTTACTCTTGTCCTGCAAAAAAAAGGAAATGGTAAATATATTCCTAGAGAAGGCTWTCCTGAGGGAGCAGTATGAAACTGTGTCAGGGGAGGCTTAGTTTTGGTGTTAGGCAAAGGTTCTTCACCGAGAGGATGGTTGGGCACTGGAACAGGCTCCCCAGGCAAGTGGGGGGCCTGACAGAGTTCAAGAAGTCCTTGGACAATGCTCTCAGGCTCTCAGGTGTGGTTTACCCAGGGCCAGGAGATGGACGTCGATGGTCTTCTATCTCATGATATTCCATAATTCTATATAGATTATAATTTTATGCCACTTATTGCCTGCTTTTCACCCTATTAAAAAAACATGAGCTGGTGACTATTTTATGATAGATAAAACTATTTCATGCACAATTGCAGATATAAATCCAGCCCCTCAATATTGTCTTCATCTTCCTACAAGGGCCTCCCACATGTTACAAGCTCTGACGCCAAGGAGAATCCTGGAATTATATTTTAGCATCCTCCCTGTCAGTACTCCCTATTCACGTTCAAGAAGGAATTATTCAGTCTGGAAACCATCTTTACACTCAGCAATAAAATTGTGTGCAAAATCACACAATAAAATAAAAATATAAATTGTGTCCAAAATCACTGATAACCTGGAAGAGGCATTCGTATTCCTAGTTTCCATCTTAAAAAAGCTGGAAAACCTCTTCATTTTTGGAAAGCAATCCTGTCACTGACCATGGGCTTGGTCTGTGAGACACGAGAGATACTCACCCAGGATTTCCAAGTGTTCCTCCTCCTCTGTCCTCACTTTGCGCTGTGTGAAGTTGCCACTTGTGTACTCCCTATAAACCACCTTCTTGTATTTTGAACCAATCAGGTCATCTGCTTGGCTCAGAAAAACACGCCCATAGCTGCAAAATAAAAAAGCAATAAAATCACCAAACCTTACACATCTAAGAGCTAGTAACTGCTGTGYTATTCACACAGTTTTAATGAGAATTTACGGCATGATCCAATGTGCTGATTGATGTGAAGGCCCTCAGACATGCAGGAGGTTTAAACAGCAAGGGTGATAATCCTCACTGAATTCTCACCCTCTTTGAAAAGATAAAGATGATGCTAAGTTAGACTCTCCAAGAACTTAGGGGAACACAAATACTTCACCAGAGCTGTCACAGCAGAGGTGAAGTTCAAGATAAGAGTGGTTTTGGCTGCCCTCTCCAGCCGCATCRTTCACTCCAATACAAGATGACTGTGGAAACCTGAATCCTCTTATCATGATGGCTGCTTTCTCTATCTTGGCTATTAGTCAGCCTCAGGAAGATGATAAACAAAGCCTGACYTTCGAAAGCAAATGCCATCATCTGAGATTAGGGGGATCTGCTTTACCCTTTCCTCTTGYTGCTGTGTACTGCACAGGCTGGATGCTTTCCCAGCATGACGATAAAGGGAGTATTTTCCCTTCTGCAGCTGGAAGTGGATGCCCTCTAGGTTTATGCGGTCACCCTCAGTTTGTTGCTGCTCCCATGGGATCCCGGAGGGCTGACTCGCCAGCAGAGGACACTCACAACCCGCTGTGCAGCAGAGTGTTCACCCTCTTCTGGGAGCAGCTGTCTCCTGCCAGCTCATCTCCAAAGCGCCCCTGGCAGGGGAGTTGCAAGGCTGGCTCTAAACCTGCTAAATAAAACCAGAAAAACGCCCCAGGGATCTTGCTTACTGTAGAAATGAACTGTGAGTGCAACAGTAGCCTTTGACAGTACTGGAATTTTTGTTTTCTTTAAACTCACATCATCACCTGTGACTCTTCAGGTGTATTTTTTACAGACTTCTCTTCTTCTTTACAAAGAGCAGTTTCCCAGATGGTTTTCTAAGGTTTATTTTTGACAGAAGTTCCATTTTGTTTACACCGAAGTGTCCTCAGAGACCAGTCTATGCAATATGATCTGGAATGTATATTTTTTTCCCTCAAGTTTTTTATTCCTTAACACAATATAGTGATTCCCTTGCAGGGGTTGCCTGATCTTTTCAGGGGATCCAGGGACAACCATGCTGCAGGGAAGCAGCCTCAGCGCCTCCTTCCTGCATCTTCACTGCATCCAGGGGCTCACATCTGGCACAGGTACCTGGGTTTCTCCTCTGTGAAAACCTGATCATTGGGCTGGCAAGGCTGGGGAGAGTAAGGGAGAGGAGGGAGTTGGGGGCATCATTGTAAGTTTGAGCCAGGGCTGGAACACAAACCTGAAGCCTTTTCGGGTTCAACAACAGTCTGAGAGGCTGTGACTTTATAAATATGTTTTCTCATATGTTTGTTGAAGCGTTCCTCCTAAAAAGTACAATGGTGCTTCAAAGTTTCCCCTCCACTATGAGTGTGTCCCGTGCCCACAACTGTTTTTTGGTTTGGGTACCTTTCCTCATAGCTGCTGATGTTGTAGATCTTTGGTGCTGAGCTCTTATTTGAGGCATAGTCCCACTCAATTTCCTCTGCAGCAATGTAGAAGATCCTCATGGCCCCACGCTGCYGCTGGGTCCTGGTGGTGTTGTGGCAGCTGCTGACCTCATAGAGATGTTTCATCCCACCAACAAAGTGATCAAAAGTCCTGCAAACCACTTTGAATGTGCCTGGAAAGAAAAGCACACGCGATTTAAGCAATTAAAAAACCTGAAAAGCCGCTTGACAAATTAGGTCCTGTGTACATCTGTGATCTGTCCTCAGACAAACCTAACCTATGATGCTGTATGGAAAGTCAAGCAAGGGGATRTTTCTATAAAATGAYAGAATATTTCAGGCTGGAAAAGATCTCTGAGATTATCAAGCCAGCCATTAACCCAGCACTGACAAGTCCACCACTAAACCATGTTCCTAAATGCCATATCTACAGCCTTTTAAAYACCCCCAGGGATGGTTGGCCCACTTCCTGTGCAGCCTTTTCCAATGAAATAAAATTCCCTGATAAACCTGAGGTTATTTCCTCTCGTCCTCTCATTTGTTACTGCTTGGGAGAAGAGACCAGCCCCCACCTCACTGCTCTCTCCTTTCAGGCAGCTGTAGAGAGTGAAAAGGTTCCCCTTGAGTCTCCTTTTCTCCTTTTCCCTCAGCTCCCTCAGCCCCTCCTCATCAGACTGGTGCTCCAGACCCTTCCCCAGCTCCATTTCTCTTCTCTGGAAAAGCTCCAGCCCCTCAATGTCCTTCTTGCACTGAGGGGCCCAGAACTGAACACAGGATTCGAGGTGTGGCCTCTCCAGTGCTGAGTACAGGGGGCAATCACTGCCCTGGTCCTGTTGGCCACACCATTGCTGATCCAGGCCAGGCCAGGATGCCACTGGCCTTCTTGACCACCTGGGCACACCCTGGCTCATGTTCAGCTGCTTTTGACCAGCACCCCCAAGGCCTTTTCTGCTGAGAAGTTTTCCAGATGCTCTGCCCCCAGCCTTTGGCATTGCATGGGGTTATTGTGAACCAAGCTCAGGATGCAGCAGGATTTGACCTTGGTTTGCTCCATAGAAAACACTAGCCTGCTGATCTTTGCTCAAAAATCACCATAAATTGCTTGTAACTATTTGATTTAGATTTGCTTGGCCAAGGAAACTCTGAAAAGCCCTTAGATGTCTGGCAGCAGGAACAAACTTGCCAGTGAGCCTACACTGCCAGAGAGCCCATGCTGTGCCTGTGCCTGTGAGGAACAAAAGAAGATGCAGGAGGAAGCATTCATTGCAAAACTCAATAGAGGCATGGAGAAACAAGGGGTGTGTTTCAAAGGTGCTTGTTCCTTGCCCCTGAGCACAGAGCCACCATATGAGCCTTCAGTGCAAGAAACTCTCTACTCAGCTCCTGCAGTTTGGTGTAATCAGGCTAATGGAGGCCTCTGCGCACAGATACAGACACACTCTTCAGGAATGCCTTCTTGGAACCTTTTGTCTATATGCACAATTGAAATAAACAGCAGCTTTCTGACCCTTTGCATTCCCTCCATGAAAGGCCAAGCCACCATGGGCCTTTTTTTTTTTTTTTTTTGGTGACACTGGTGGTCAGAGGCTGTAGTGATTGTGAAAGTGTATTTTAGCATTTTCATGGGCAGATTTTAATATTTACACTCTCCTTCTCTCCTTCCCATTTACTCAGGCAGAAGCTGACCATGATGTCCTGTACAGCTCCACCTATTAGCACTCTGGAGGAGGAAAGCACTTTCACAGCTACTTTGTGTGTGAGTCACTGATTGATCTAAAATTAGAAGCGTAGYTCTGTCCAGATTAGATCTCAGTCCATTTCTTGTGCTTCTGGGCAAAAGTGATGAAAAAGATAAAATAACATGTAATTTAAAAAATCACGTGCATTGGTGATTGTAAAAATGTGGTAATTAATTCTATTTCCCTTATTGYTGGTAGCAGGTTAGCCAAAAATTAATAATCTCTTAGAATAGTTGTTTTATGTGAGTCCTACAGTACAGTTTCATGACAGATGGTGGAAATGTTTGGGAACATTCATAAGAATGGGACATTCATAAGAAAAGTTTAGGTTGTTTATTGGCAACAGAGGTCTGAGCTGGCATGGACACAACACTGATGTATATTTTAATCAGGTGCTCTGGCCAACAATGGCCCTTGGCATAGCCTTGTGCAGCTCTGATGACTCTGTTGATTTAAACAGAGTTGCACCAATGTAAAGCAAAGTAATGCTGCACTCTATATTTATGAAGCTTATTTGGTGTCTTCAGCAAACAATTCACCCTCTCCTAATCTGAAGTATGAGTCACTGGATTATCCATGAGATTTAAAAGTATCTTTAATTAATAAGCTTCTGAAGAAACTCCTCAAATCTGACTATTATTGAAAAGCTTTTGTTGAAGTCCTAAAATACCTTAAATGATGCTGACTATCCACATAGCAATTTGCTTTTCTAAAATAGTCTGTTTGGAGAATTATAGAAAATCTGTGAGCATCCTGTCAGCTCTCTCTGTCTGCTGTTCTGYCCATCCCAAGGTCACTAAAGCCTTTGCTCTTTGGTGCATATTTGATTTATAGCACCTTCCCAGAAAAGTAACCCAGCCTGAATTCTCAGCTATGCTGGGCCCCCACAGCCTCCATGTTTTCAGCCTCCTTGTGCAGAGCAGAGCATCCCGCTGATTGTTATTTTGACTGGCTGGTATCTGCAAGGGCCACACCACCAAATTCAGCCCATGAACATACCCACACGGTCTGGCTGCATTAGCGCTGTCCCTGATAAATGAGGAAACAAGGCCAGCCCGTCCCTCGTTGTCCCTCTCAGGTCGATGGTGTTGCCTTGAAACTGAACGCCGTGCATGTCGTAGTGACTGCCCAGCCCAATGAGGTGCCAGGAGACCTTGTCATTCTTGCACATGGYCAGGCCTGGCAGATTGCCATACAAGTAGCCATTGACAGCTGGAGGAGAAGGAAAAACCCCAGTTAGCAGCAGGTCCACAGAAACCCATCACAGAGCCTCCTAGCACTTCCTGGCCAAAGACTTATAACTCAGCAAGTCACTAAAGGGGCATTTGTGAAGCAAAAGTAGCATTGGAGGGCACCAAAATAATATGTAAGTGTTATTCCTATATGATTGGAACTTCTACCTCTTCGGTRTTGGCCTTTAAAATCTTGTAAAATCTGTAAAATTGCAGTGATGTAGCCCTCYTCCTCTGAGCTTTCCAGTGTATCTCCCAGTCAAGTGCATAAATTAGGTACTTCCTTTCATCCTGGACATTGTATAACCAGGCTATGGAGAGGGCCATAAAGAGTCTGAGTTACAAATTCTGTTCTGGTGGAGTATTTTTCTGTGATTTTGACCTTTTTACTTCCAYCTCTACTTCCTAAACTTGTATCTTTCTTTTACAAGGGTATTACGAGGCTAAATTCCCTGATCCTCAAATGTTCTCTGTGATCAACGTGTGAAAGATGCTGTAACAGAACAAAACTTCAGTATTTGAGTATATGAGCCTCTCATAGCAGAAGAATAAAATAGATGTGTCCATAAAGCCCCAGGGTTCTCTAGCAACAGATATCTAAAACAAAATAGGTTATGTGATTTGCTCAGGTCTGTTATCTCAGGGATTCCTTGGAGGAGATCATGTTGAAGTCAGGTAATTGCTTCCAGAAATGATGTTTTAAAATATTTTTGGCCATTCCCCTAGTCTTTGCCTCTTCTTTTCCAGAGGTGGTCAGTGCCCAAATGGAAGATGGCAGAGCAGAGCAGAGCAGGTTTACTGCCTGAGTTAGTGCCAAGGCCAGTAGTGAAATTTAAAACACCCGTGAATATTGGCTTCTTCTGCAGTTGATACCTGTCTGTGGCATTTTGCCTTTTTATAGAACTAAGTATTGTCTCTAAAACCTCTGCTCTGTTCCCTTTTCCAGCTGTAATTTGTAGGTGGGTGCATCCATTGCTACTGTGACTGAGGTTTCAACATGCACTCCGAGGGCATCAGGAGYTGGCCATCAGCTGACTGACAGCTTTGCACCTCGCTCTTCAGTGCAGYGCAGTCAGCCATGAATGATAAAACCTGCCAACTCATCTTCCTAATATGACTGARAAAAGGTATCATTAACAGATATTGGGTATTTCATACCGTGCATTTTGTTAGATTCCATGAAAGCAGCATCATTTTCATCTACTTTTGAAGGGTCTCCAGTAAATGCTTCAATATTCTTGTTCAGATACCAGCTGTCATTCTCATCAAAAATTGAAAAGAGGAGGTAAAATTCTYTGTCTATTCCTTTCTGTAGACAAGAAGGAAGACAAAACATTTTCAAAAAAGTCTATTCAATAAAAATTAATAGGCTTTTTTAGCAAAGCTTTCTTTCTCCTGAAACTGCTTTCTTACTAAGCCTGCACAGAGACAGGGATTGGCACTCTTTCATCAACCAGAAGGATAGAAAAAGTGTCCATTACTTGGTGTGAAAAGAAGGATTCATTGCATGAAAAAGATACCAAAACTAGGGAAGAGCTAGGATATTAGGGAATGACAGCTCCATCTTCTTAACCATCCTTTAGATCAGCTTTTACCTTGAAGAATGACATTTGTTTAATGATGTCTGCAAACTGAGCTGGTAACTGGGCAAAGTTCCCATTTGGAACCCCCGTGTGCACCCCCCTGCTGTCAGGGACAAGCAGATGTTCCTGCTGGGCACCTGTGTCCCGTYGTGATTCAGCGTGTTCTTCCGACAGACCAGCAAAGGTCCCACGAGGCCAGAGTTGGTGTCCTTGACAGCATCAGTGGCTGAGTAGTACAGATAGGTCAGGCACGGGGGGTCACTCTCTGCTGGACCTCCGTTTTCAGGCACCCTCCATTTGTACGTGAAGGTTTCACCTGGTTTCACGTGGGCTCCTGGCTTCAGGTAGCCTGTAGAGAGAAAGTTGAGATGCACCAAGGTTACAGGAAGGCTTTGTCTTCCTGACTAGAGTTAGATGGAATATTTGCTGATTTCTCCGGAGAAGCTCCCCCTGGCCACCACAGCTCGAGCGCCATCCCATAATCTGGGCAGTTATCCATGGGGATATCTCACCCGAGTCCCTCGCCATGGGGACAACCAAGCCAATTCCTCGCAGAACAAGTTTAGCTGCTCCACTCAGACACCTTCCAAAGCTGCGTTGGATTATCTGGATTCAATCAAACAAGATACGCAGAGCTCATCCTGGCTTAAATGGCTTCCTCTAATGTTTGGAGCTTACTTGCCTTGTCATGGAATATATCTGTGGCACAAACTTAGACTCTGCTTTTCATTAAGCACCAACAAATTAATTACATTAGTGAGTGGAGTGGTAGMTGTGGCTCTGTAGAAATTCAAAACAAATCTGCTCCTGGTAATTGTTTCTTTTTGATTTTGTAGCAATGCATAGGAGCTTCTGTCAGCATCTCCAGAAGTGATGATATTGCTTTTTACTGGAGTCTACTTTTAAAGGATTTGGGCCATTGTCTGCTGCCATGCAAAGGGGGGATATAGATTTTGTTTAACACTTAAGCATCCATTGTCTAGATTTTCTCAGTACAGTCAGTCTTTAATATTCCAAGAAAATCTTCGTAGAAACTAAGACACAAGTGAAAATTGCAATATTACATCTGAACACATGTTATTTGTTGCAAGGTACAATACAAATTAGAGTATGGCTTCCACAGTATCTGATGCTACTGAATTCATCCTGCAACAWTGCTCAATATGGAAAACATTCATTTGGAGACAAAAACCCTCTGAGATTAGCAAGTGTCAAATGCAACATGCAAGCGTATTTCCTGAGAGCACAACTGAAATAAACTTATGTCTGTGGCTATCTCTATATGCAGGTATGTTTATTTACTGTATTTACATTTTATTTACAGTATTTTCACATGAATAAGCTGCACACAGAAAATGCACAACCTCTGAAAAAGTATTTATCCTCATCATAAACCTGCAGTCTCTGCATGAATGCCTACAGGATTTCTGCATGTATACACTTGCAGAAAGCTGTAATAGAAGTCCAAGGGTTAAAAGGAGAGAAGGGGCAGAAAAATTATGATGAATCTGGTGTCAGTTTCCACTCCCAAGACCCAGAGGTGTGTCAGCTCACATGGCTGCTGAATTGTAGGTTTTGTGTTGATTTTGCTACGCACCAAAGGGTGCAGTGCTGAAGGCACTGTTACCAGGCACTATTAAATGAAAGCACAACAGGACTGCAAACATAAGGAACCTGTACTTCCACAGGAGGTCTGTCTCTGACATGGGTGGCATTAGGATCTGTGCAGATAACTTCAAGGCTGAGCTCAAGCCAGTTATTTTTTCATGTTTTGCCTCCTGGCAAATTAGTTGAGTTGCACTGTCAGCAGCAAGAGACAGCAATTTAATAAAGCCTTTAGCATTGATTTTATTGTATGATGAGTTTTACATGTTGACCTAATTCTCTCTCAGCACAGTTTTTAAAAGAGGGATTATGTCCCATGAGTTTCTTTTGGTGTGTTGTAGTGGAAACAAAGCAATTTAGGCAACAAGAAAACTACTTTTTTTTTTTTTCAGTGCTGAAAATGTAGGAGACCACAGCATTATGTCTGTAAATGCTATGAATGAGATTCAGCTCACTTTAATTGGGCCATCTCAAGATTAGTCCCAAACCCAAGTTCTAGTCTTCTGTAATTCATGAATCACATCTCCAGTGGGTCTCCTTGTCATTGACTGTAAAAGGTGCTTACCAATTAAACATGATATTTAACATTCAATAGTTAAACTTAGGCAATGAAGATCCTGTTCTTGCACAAAATGAAAGGAAGGATTTAATAAATGCTCCATTTCAGGGTTTATGTATTTATGAGAATTAATAAGGATTATCACTGCTTCATGTTCCAGGGCAATCAGATAAAAGCTGCCTTTGACACTGACTATCCTGACAGTAAAGCAAGGGCAGTGCCCAGCCTGGATTATAGAACTGGGAGTGTAGCAGCCAAGACCATGTGGGTAACTAGATCCAAAGACTCAGCAGGGCCATCATGCCAGATCCTAAGATTCATAATTCTGGAGCACGTCCAGGGGAGAGCCACTGGTTGCAATGGAACAGTATTAGATTAGAACTAATAGAAATCGGATTGTGCTTGTGACTTTTGTTCAACATGGACCTCAGCTAGTTTTAGCATCTTGTTAAGCCCATATTTAAAGAGAACCATCACATTTGCACATATCCAAAGAGAAAAACCATCACATTTGCAGACTATGGAGCCCCATGGATTGTGACATGAAGGGTAGATACAAACTAATTGAATCATCCTTTCTGTGCCTTAGCTCCCACAAAAGGRCAAACCTGCAGAGCTCAGAGGCAGATGTTTGCACTCAGGTATTCTGGGCAATCAAAACTTACCATCTACGTAGGGAGCACCTTCGGACAGCTTGCTGAAGCTTACGCCGTGGGCCATAATGCTGTAGCTTCTTCTGGCTTTATTGGCAAAAGTAACCAGAACCGTATCTCCCACTTCGGCTTTTATAACAGGACCTTACAAAACAGAGTGAGGGAATGTATTAGAAAGACTACTCTAACATATTTCCACCAAAAAAAGAGGGCTGAGTAGCAAATGTGCTGGAGGGCAAYGTACTAAATTCCCCTCTCAGTCCAAGTGGTTCTACATGCAAACCTGATGCAATGACAGGAGGAGAAAATATTCACTGTACCWAGTATTCCCAGGTGCTTCATATCCTCTGACCAAATCTTCTTACTGAATGTGGCGTCAGTATATCCCACATAGYGAACTTTCCAGTACTGCCCTCCTATTCTGTCAGTCCCTTGTGTGAAATACGTTGCAGATTCACTGTGGAATTGGTAAATTGGACTGGTTAAAAATTGAAGATTCAAGCAGAACCTTTCATTTCAGGAGAAATTACCCCCATTTACTAATCTGCACATGTTACTTTTCACATGCACAAGTTTCTTTTCTAGCACATGAAGAAAGGTATCACTGGTTTGAATTAGTTAACAAATTATACATTAAACTTYTATGTTTAACCCTGATTTACTTAGGGACACAGCTATATCAACTTACCTTAGGGCAAGAACTGTGCACAACGTGTCTCTAATCCTTGTTGGCTTTTCTGGGAGACACAATAATGCAATTTGTCTCCATCAGTAATAACAGGGGGGAAATTCTGCCACTGTGGCACCTCTGAACTGCACTGATTGTAAGTGTGAAAGCTGCCTCAAGAGTTTTGATGAAGGGTCATTAACTGTGTTGAACTTGGCTTGCCTCACTTTCCCCATGGATTTTATGGAGTAARATAAGCATCCAGAAGCATCATGGTTATGCATCTAGCTTCCTGAAAAGGCTGTTTAAATTCATTCCTCCCTGCCCCTTTCAATTAAAATTAATGACAGTGCAGGACCTAGCCCTGGTGAATCACTGGGGCAGTGTCACACAGACTCCTGAAATTAAAGCACAACAGGTGTTGACAAGAAACCTTACCTGCCAGTGGTGTTCAAACCCTGCCCAGTAAATTTATCATAACCGTCAGGTCCATAATTCCAGAGCACTTCTTCAGCAGCGATGTAATATCTTCTCTTGTGACTGATTGGTGAAGAGTGAGACAGGTTTTTTTGGCAGATCTGAACATCATATAGCGCCTCCATGCCACCTGGGAGGAGAAAGAGTCTGGAGACAGAGTCCCTGACCAGCTGCAGAGTCAGCAATCTCATGGATACAAATGCACATTCAAAACTCTCTGGAAGCTTCATGGATTTGTAATGTTTACTAGAGTAAATTTCTATTTCAAAATACATTCTCTGCCTGCAGTGGGCCAGATGCCAACACCCTTCTTCTGCAAGGTGGTGCTTTATGCAACAGGTGAAACCCACTGACATCAATGACACTCTTTAGTGGACTTATTTACTCAATTTCTTAATCTGCGTAAGGATGGTAGAATGATTTTGGAGGTCAGAGTGCTCCCAGAAATCTGCAAAATGGCATCTTCTCTCCCTGTCTTTCATTGAAATGCGGATTGGTTATGTTATTTCCACCGAATGTATTTGTTGCTTGACAGAATCAAGTCTGTTTTTCCAGATGCAAATCCCACTGAAATCAATGTGTAAGGATTCTCCCATCTTATCTCTGCTATGATGACACCTAGTTTATGACACATGCTTTTGGGGTCTCACACCACACAGGTATCACAACATCAAATCAAGTATCACMATCAAATTTCTGCACATAATGGTTTCTGAAAACACTGCCATATTTTGCCTAATTTCCAAAAAGCTTTAAGTGTTCAGCTGGCATGGCTCGTTGTTTATGTGCAAATACTTATCTACAACAAAACTGGTGATGAAAGCTCCTCTCATTGCCCATCAAAATCTCGGGTTTTCCTAGGAAGCATGGTGACAGTGCTGGGTCTAGCAATTCTTCCTCACATGAGTTACCCAGCCAAGTCATTCATACTAGCTGAAGATCTGGCCCAGCATGTATAATTTCTGCTGGTGACTAAACTCATATTCATGATGTTTATCCGGTGAAACAGTCACAAAGTGTTCCAAAGTCACCAAAAAAGTGTCAAATCCTGCCTTCGCTGGAAACATCTCCCAGTTTTCTCTTCCAGACATAGCAGAGGTTGATGAGGGAGGTCTCTAGCATCGTACCTCGTAAATGCTCGTTAACCTGGCACGTTATCAGCCACCTCCCGGGGCTCCCAGGATTCATCTCCGCCGTGATGAATGTCGCCGGGAAGAGACCGACGACATCTGCTCTCTGGTCTCTGCTGGTGAAYGTGTGGCCGTAGAAATAAGCAGCATGGATATCTATCTCGCTTCCCATGCCAAACAGGTGCCAGGACATGGGAGTGTCAGCACACATCTCCAAGCCRGGGAGATTGCCGTATATATAACCGTTAATAGCTAAAAACAAAAGTATGAGACTTCATGAGAGGTGAACGAAAAGTGTCAAGTGCCTCTGATCCCATTTTTCTAAGGATGGTCCTTTCCCAGCCCACAAATGGGATGTTCACTCTAAGTAAGGCCTTCAGAGGCTCCTGGATAAAGAATAGCATTTTGAACATACATCTTACTGCTCTGGATGATCAAATGCCCAAATTGTCTGTCTGTATCTGTGAAAAACTTCCTGGGCAATATCAAGATGTTGTAAAGGCCAAGTCATCACCAAAAAGGCCTGATAACGARGTTAACTTGTTCTGCAGCTATTTAGCATGGCTGAAATCTATTTCCTCTTACTCTGAGTCATAAATATGCCATTATATGCCAGGCTCAAGCAATTTGGATCTGAAAATTATATCAGCCAAATCAGTGTAGTCAGCTCTCTCTTCCTCAGCTTCCACATCTGATAATGTTTCAGGATGYTAGGAGAATGAGGCTCTTATTTTGTGAAATATTTGATTTCCTAGGCTCTCTGGAACAACCAAATATGCAGAAATACCTGGAATTAACTTTTTATAACCGATGTCTAACTAACACAAAGTACCAGTGGCCAATATATCTGTGAAGGGCAGGAGTGGTTGTACCAGCCAGCCCACCACCCACCAGCCCTTTGGGAATTCTTTCAGTATGTGTATCTCAAACTACTCTACAGCTTTCTTTGCTCTTTTTGCAGCTGGACAAAAAAATAGCTTAAATCTGCTGCCTAAGATAAAATACTAAACAAATGTCAGAGGTRGGCATGAAAGCCAAATCTCCTTTCTGCAAGCCAGTGTGTCATGCTGTATTTAGGGAGAGGTTTTTATCAACACAGTACTTGACCATTCCAACCCATCCCTTGCTGACACAGATAAAGGAGGGACACCATAGGGGACAGAAAGTCCCACTGAATTGAAAAGAGCCTGGTCACAGCTCTAGGTCCCCATCTGTTTCAAAGTCCTTCTCACCATGCATTCGGTTGCTGGTCTGGAAACCTTCATCCTCTTTGTCAACTGTGTCTGGTTCTAAGCAGAAGGTGTTTATATTCTCATCGAGGTACCAGCTGAAGTTTTCATCTACAATGCTAAACATCAGGGCAAAAGCATTAGCAGCACCAGTCCCTTCTATTGTGGTCTCATCTGCAGTTCCTAAATTGCAAACGAAAAGGAGAGTGATAAAAAAAGCCTTGGAGAGGATTGAATTTAAAACTGACARTATCCTTGGAGCACTCAGGGAAATACAGTGCTTTGCCCACTGGATGAATCTACAGAGCAGGATGAATCTCACCTAATTTTGCTCTTCTAAGACATTTTCACCCCCCTCCAACAAACTGTGAACAGAGGAGTGCCTCCAGATGGCAATTCATCTAAGTCAAGCTGATATTTCAGTATCCCTTTGATCTGACATGASAACAAGTACCTGCCAATATCTGTTGCCCCTTTCCTTCCTCTCTGGCCCATTACACCAAACCCTTTCCCTTAGTCAGGCTTAGTCTGTGTTCCCTCACAGTGAGCCGTGTCATGAGCTGGATCTATCCA
Organism: Malurus melanocephalus; assembly: GCF_030028575.1. Lineage (NCBI taxonomy): Eukaryota > Metazoa > Chordata > Aves > Passeriformes > Maluridae > Malurus > Malurus melanocephalus. The sequence goes on from NW_026624154.1 coordinate 39,004, forward strand.
GAAACCAGTGACTCATGGGTTTTTGACAAGGAATTAAGGAGCAGTGAGGGGCAGCTTGCATGGAAGACAATGGTGAACCAAACCCCCAGAGTGGCCCTCTAAATGCAGCTCACTCTGCTCACAGGCTAACAAGGAATCCATCAGAGTTATCTAGGACTAGATAYTTAAAGTTAAAAAGGCTGAAGACAGGATGAACAGAATCTATTCCAGCTAAGTCCAGTGTCATTATCCCAGTGTCTGTTTGGGTAGCAACCTGAATCTAAAGGACAGGTGATACTGAGTAGTTTGTTATTATCCACTGGCAGGTATGGATTTCATCCAATCATCCAGCCTATCTCTGATGCCATGAGCCCTTCTCTTCCTCTGCCTTCTATGGGAGGGAGCTGAGAGCCTTGCTGTGGGTCCTGTGTCCACCACCTCTGGCTGGAGGACTGGAGCAGTAACATCATGTAGGTATCTGCCTTCGTGAATACAAGGCCAAACATGTGGACAAGCTGGCCTTTCAGGCGAGGATTATTTGGAATATCTCCTAGCTTCATGTGTTGGTGCAGTTACCAGCTCAGTGTCACTTATTCAGTTCTGCGGATTTCAAAGGCTCTTGAGGAGAATGAAAGTCTGAGACATTCCAATTGTGTGAGTTAAGCTGGAAACCAGGCCTGTCCTTTCCACACTGAAGTCTTTCTCTTCTTCATCTATAGAACCTGTTTCACTTAGAAGTACTGTGTATAAAATCAGGGCTGCATAAAATTTTGTGTTCTGGGGTTACTGAAAGGAGGTGGCAGAGGGGGAGTCATTACCACCTCCCCCTACCTGTGCCCAGAGGGAGAGATGGCAATGGCTCAGCTGATAAAGAGAAGGGGGCTGGTTCATGATGGCTCCAGCACAACATTAGCAGGCTGTAAAGTGCACAGGACAGGCTGTTCAGTGCACATCCACGTATGGCTGTGAAATATAACTTGTAAATAAAAATAAATACATATTCTGTATGTGGGAAAATTTGCAAACATTGGGATGTCAAATATGTTTGGCAAATGCCAAAGTCACCCGCCCAGCTCTAATTTAATTTCCTGAGTGATGGGTCCTTTGTGATGAGTTTTCAGTTTCATCCTGAAACAACCCCAGTTTCAGAACATTTATTTTTAGTCTCGGCCACGACAGGGTGGGCACAGAGCATGCTGCAGTCCCTCCACCAGCCGAGGCAAATCTATGGTGAAGCCAAAGGGGAGCAGAAAGGGAGTTGTCCCAGAGCTACAATACCTACCCTGGGATGCTCCTGGAATGGCCCATCTATTCCTTGCCCCTTTTTATGGGCTATGTAGGGATAGACTCTAGACCATCATGTTTATACCTGTAAGCAAAAATGACTGTTAAGATGCCAAGCTTGGCAGAGGGGCTTGCTCTATGAGTGCTTCTAGCTCAGTACCTTTTTTACACACCAGCAGAGGCCCAATTAAACCAGATGCAATATCTCTTGGTGTGTCAATGTGAGAATGGTAAATCCAAGTCAAGCAGTTTGAGTCTGCCAAAGTTGGGGAATAATCTTTCCTTACTGGCCATGTGTATGTGTAATTTCCRCCGGGAACAACAAAGTCGTCTTCTTTGCTTTTACCGCCAGTTCCATCAGGGTAAAGTGCTCCTAATACATAAAAAGGAAAAAGGAAGCYTTTAGCCATCCCTTAGCTGGTTTTGTTAAATAAATGTGTAATTGTTCYATTTTAACATGTATTTATAAAGTAATAACAGCACTCAGAAATACACAATCGCTGAGAAATTATGAAAAAACCTCAGAATTTCTGTCAATCTCACCACAAAAAATATTGGGAGTTAAAATCCATTTTTTAACAGTAGACAAAGCTTTAAAACTTCATTAATTTGCTCTATTTTTTTCCTAGTCTCTTTACTCTTATCAGTCATCTMGAATTTTGTCATCTAACAGTGTGTATTTTTTCAAATAAAACAGAGTACTGACTGTAGACAAATCCACACAATTCTCTAACAAAAATACACATGCATAGATCTGGGATTCTGAAAATTAGATCCTGCCTGTTATATGCCAAGAGAGAAGATGACATTTAGTTACAAGAACTCCATCCATTCAAATAGACTAGAGGTAGAAGGAAGGAGGGAAGATGTTTGGGTGACTTACAATTCAGAAAAATAACTCAAGCAAAAAGGCCCATCTAACCTGTTTCAGTACTGGATTTATCCCAGGTGTCGAAAGTTTGTGGCAAAATGTTTTAAGAAATGAGGCTGTTCCTGGTTTTAGTCATCAGCTGCAATTGCTGATGAGTTTATGAGAGGGTGTTCTAAAGTCCTCTGATGTCAATGTCAATAACAATAAATATTTGGATAGACTTGTASCCATGATATTAGTTACTCCAGGGGAAAAGAGGGAAAAAGGCAAACCAGCTTTTACCTTCAGAGTCCTTGTCATAGAAGACCCCATGTGGATGCACAGAGTATGGGCGGGAAGCAAAGTTTTTTAGATGGATGATAAAGACATCCTCTTCTTCTGCTTTCAGGACCGGCCCAAGGAACCCCAGCCATGCTGCTTTGGGGATCTCCTGGGAGTAAGTGCCATCCGTGAATTGCCTAAAAATAGCCTTTTTGTACACACGTCCTATCCGGTGGGCTCCTCTTGTTGYGTACACACTTGCAAACCTAGAGTTGGGAAGGAAAAATTTAAGACGCAGTAAATCTACCTTCAGAGCTGATCAGATAAACTGCTGCTYGCAGTGCAGATAAATAGTTCCCTGGGACACATCACGCAGCTGGTGGAATTAAAGCTCAGGAGCACATCAGGACAGGGCTAGCAGGGCCCAAGCCCCTTTCTGTGCTGTAACAACCCCCGCAGCTTGCAGGTCCAGTCTTTAGCACACTTGCTGCAAGTCAAGTCTCAAGCCTCAAGCTGCTCTATTTTAATAGCTTCTCCCTCTTTTGAAGGTTTGAAACCTCAGCTCTGAAAGCATGACTGTTCAGAAGGAAAATAAAACCAAATTAAGATTTTTCAAAAGCCAATTACAGAGATTCTAATCAACCAGCTCAACTCCCTGGAAGAGTAGCATTTAATGTGTTTTGAATGAAATGTGTAACTTCCACATTCCAGAGTCTGTGTTTATAGCAACTTCAAGTGATGAAGAACCCAGCATAGGGTCAGTGGTTAACATATTATAGATTCTAAATACCTGCTCCCTTAGAAGCCTAAATTGCATTTGCAGTCTAATATCATCCAGCTCCATACTCCAGCCACTGGTTCCAGCCAAGTTCTCCCTCAGATCAAAAGATCCACATACCATCAGAAACTCCTTTCCTATGCAGGCACTTACATAAGTTTTAATTAATTGACTAGATTGCCTCCTACCCTTCTTCTGGACAARCCAAGCACACCAACATTCTTTATGCCACAAATCTTTCGCAAAGCTCTTTTTTGAAAGCAAATATTTCTCTGTCTCTGTTGAAATCTGAACACAAGAACTCACGCAACAGGCAGGTAATATTCCAGCTAGGGCCAGACATGCTACCAGTCAATATTTCCTACATTAYTGAGCATCAGTTTTGCCCTTTTAATTATAACATCATGCTGATGACCCATGTTCATCCTGTGATGAAATAAAATCCATTTTTCAATCTTCTCCAGGTTACAGCAGGTAAATATGATACACAGTCTTTCTCCCTAATTGTTACACTCAATGAAGGCAGAAATTAAACACTTTACTACACAACAAGCAAGGATTGTATGATTGTATGACCAATTTCACCATAAAAATATTTTTATTTTGCTCCATGAGCTTTTTCATCCCCTRAAGATTGTTTGAACTTTCATGCTTCCTAAAAAACTCATTAAAAAGTTGAAAAACATTTTACTGAAGTATCACTGGCAGAAATATAGCAATTTCATATTTATTGTGAGGTTTTTGACTGGTCAGTTTGCTTCCTTAACCAATTTTGTTTAGATTCTTTTGGGAAGTGCCAGCAGCCAAAGTGGTGGATGTCACATAAGTTGAAAGRTATGATTTGCTTCAAGTTCTTCACCACAAAGTCCACTACTACCTCTACCCAAACCTTTCTATGATTCTGTGATTTCTGTGACACCATAACCCATAACATCCCCCACCTGTGGTCATTATGCCACCATGATCGCTGTCTTAAATAGAACCCTTAAGTGATCCAAATATAAAAGCCTCCAAAAGCTTTTTTCATTTGAAAAGTGTGCCAAAAGTTTTGGCAGAAATTAAAGCTGCCAATGATAGGGCTGCAGCAGAAAYAGTAGAGTAGGATGGAGAGGAAGGGACAGAACCTTCTCATTCTTCTTCYTCACAGAATAATGTATGCTGKATAAATRCACCCCAAAAACATGGTTAAGGAAYGAGTTCCCAAGAAATCTGGATTTTCAGTGAACTAGMAGGTCTGTAGTAGCTGTCTCTGCACACAGCAATACCTGGCAAGTCACATCACATTCACCAAGAGAAGGTACTTTTCATTGCCTGGGGGAAAGAGCTGCTACCAGAGCCTTTATCCCAGGGTGGGAGCTGGTGTTGTAGGAGTGTAAATGCACATGCTTCTTTATCTCATGGCAATGTATTAATGTGGCTATGTCCTAATTCGAATTATTAATTGATTTTTTAAAAGGTTTAGAAGACATTTTCTCTAGAAATATATCAACCAGATTTTCTCTGAAAATCCCTATTTTCAGGGGATATTTTCATCAGCTTTTTTTCCAATTTCTTCAGCCACCAACTATTTTGGTGTGGTAGCATCATGCTTGCCCCATGATAACAGTGCCTTTATGTCCAGACAACGTTGCACTCTCTCCCATAGCACCCCTAGGATACACTGTTTCTTCTGAAGAAGAATTACACCCCAGAAAAATGCACTTCTTAGTCAGTCTTTGTTAAATGCTTCACATGAGCCAAGGTCCTTCAAATGCATAGATTGGGATCGCAAAATGTAGTTAGTTATCAAAGTTCAAGAAATTACCATGAGAAAACCCTCTAGGCTTAGGCATTGGAGACTTTCTCAGTGCTCAAAGCCAAGCAATAATATCTGGATCTGTGCTTGCCTCCTACTTAAAGCCATCTAGAAGTCAGGAAAAGAAGTGTTTTTAGTGGCAGCTCTCTGAAAGGAGGACTATTCAAATGAGTATTAGCTGCAGCCAATCACAGTGTAGGCAATGCTTTGAGTGTGCTGAGATTTATTTTCCAGCACATCCTTTTGATTACCCTCAGTACTGGAAACAGAGCACTCTGGCTGTTGTGAGTCCCATTCKAGGTGCCCAGGCTGACCCATTCCCTGCAGGAGGATTTTGGAGGCCCACTTCAGCCTTCCCAAGGTGCTGGTAGCTCCCTGCCTCTTTACAAGTGTAGCTGCACATTACAGGGCTTAAGGTCCTTTTGCACAAGGAATGCCCACACTGGAGCTAATGCCAAAATGTTTCCTATCTGTCATTATTCTTTTGTCACAAGAAGACAAACCTTCTCCCTGCCTCTTCATACCTCCCTGCTTACTTCAAGCTGCTTCATCCTCCTGGTAGCTTTGTGATATTGCTGTCTGAACCTCTTCCATCTGTCTGATCTTGTGCAGAGGTCAGAACTGCTCCTCTACATTTTAACTATCTCCCTCCAATTCAGTTATCAGCCTGTACTTCAGATGAGTAAAGTCATGCTCAGACAGCCTTTCTTCCTACAGTAAAGGGGAATATTCCATCCTCTGGGGCAGTACCAATGCAAGCTTCCTAAATTCCCTCCTTCATCTCCTGCAGTCAGGCCAATCTTGAGGTTACCTGTAGAGATAAGCAGGCTTGCAAATCAGGGCATAAAAAAATCTTGTTCACACTAAGAAAGCAAATCCTGCCTTGATTTGTGTGTCTGATTTAATTTTGGTGCTTGCTCCTCTCAGCACTTTCAAAGCTCCAAGAAATGTTGGCAATGCACCTGAGTGGAACAGGGAATGATTAACAGGGAACTAACTCTAATCCTTTAAAATAAATGTAAGCATAATCATAGACATCCAGTTCCCTGCAATGACAAGCAATATAACTCTTCCACAGAGAGAAAAGGTAGAACAAGAGTGCCATGTAGAATCTACTTCAAATTGAGACTAAACATGCAGATAATCTGCCATCTCCAGGTACGGCCATGAGTTAGGATAGGACCATGAGTGAAGTGTAATTTCTACACCCATTTATTTTATCAACAGAAGTGATTCACCATAATTTTTACTGTGTCCTGTTACCTTTGATCTGAAGGCTACAACCTAACAGAGGTTTTGTTTTCTAAGAGGCACTCTATGAGCACTGTGTTAGAGGGAGCAGTAAGGAAAGGAAAGACACCTCGTGCATGGCCAAGCTCTTCAGTAGACTGGAGGCAGATCATCACTGATACAATTTCTGTGCCTCCTGAATTTGTTTGCTGCTGTAATCACCACTGAGTGCCAAAAAACAGCACTCAGAATAMCTGCTAGATGTGGAGTCCCAGATTTTCTCCTGTGGTTAACACTCCCAATAACTACCGTACACTGGGTGTGTTCAGTAAGCAAATGCAAAATCCTTTTAATTGTCGTAGTTCCACTAAAGTCCCATACACTTTACACTTGTAACTACTTAAACACCCATCTTTATGGGTTTATTACCTAAAATCTGTAGATGGTAAAACCTTCCTTACTCTCTACCCTCTTTATGAATTCTAGGTTTGAATTAAAAGCTTTTATTTCCCTAAAGTTCCTGATTTTTCCTGTGGCTGAAGAAAGCCAGGACAGTGCCAGGACAGTGCCAGGACAGKGCTCCYGACTGCCCCAATTGTTTTAACSCCTGGGTCATGTAACGTGGTCAGAGTAACCCTCTGCTAAACCATGACACCCATGCTCAGACCAGGGCAATGTCTGTGCTTGAGGGATGGCCGGTGAAGGGGGACCAGAGGTGCCAACTCACCTTCCTAGAAACTGCCCTGACCACAGAGCATCAAACAACAGAGCAAGTTGAGTGCTCTCRAATGGCAGAGACAGAAAGCTCTCAAAGGATATTTTAGGCTTTTTCTGACCCACATGAGTCATAGAGGTCAATAAAATCCATAAAATTTTAGGTGAGGTGTCACCCGTATGGTATGATGGTTTCCCTCCGACAATAAACTTGCCCCTGAAGTCAGTAACAAAGCTCCTCTCAGGCTTCATTAGAGCTGGGATTCACCCAAAATGCCCTTTTGATGTTGACCCTTCCCACCAYGATCATCTCTGCTGTTGCAATTGGGTTATTTGGCTGCATACTGACTCAGCCATTAGTGTAGCACCTGTGACTACAGTTTCACGTCATTTCTCTGGGTGGGATCTCCTCGTAAGCAAATTGCACAARCCGTGTTTGATGCTGTGKTAACAAAAAACACCCCTTAGTGTTRGTGGGTGCAGGACTTGGCCCAGATAAATGCAAGATTGGTGGCCTAAAGAGAAGGGATGAGCTGCTACATCAGGCAAAACTTACTAACATCTACCACCAGCAGAGCAAGATTTMAGTGTCCATCATATAAATTAGTATCAAATTTATTTAAACAGATTATCAACTAAGCTTTAATCCTGAGGGCTGAGCCTCAGTGGGGACAGAATGGCTGGTAGATGTCATGACACAACACCTAGGGGTATTATCCTCTYGAAAGGCTATTTTCCATGTGATCATTAAAAAAAGCAGAAAGCATTCAAGCTCATCCTCTTACAGCAGCAATACCCATGCCCTAACGCACAAAGTCTTGCTGAGATCTGCAACATTGACAGCACCTTGCACCCTGGTGTCTAGTCCAGCATGGTTTAATGATGATTCCACCAATTATATCATGTGGGAAGGGATGCTGACCACCTTTGCAGGTCACCTRTGCTCAGTGGCCATTATTTGGATCTGCGATTTCCAAAGCCCTGTGTACTTCAGAGAAGGTAAATTTAATTTTTGAAGGGAAAACAGAGTGGAATGTCTTGGTTTCACTCATAACACTCCGTATTACGAGAATTAGCAGAACAGYTTGAGGCCTCAATTAGACAAGAAAAAGGGCAGAGGTGAACATCCTCATTAGTCTCTTTACTTTAAAAGTAGTGATGTTCAGCAAGATAATTATTCTGTGCAAGCAGGAGGCTGCCTCTGGAGCACTGCAGTAAGAAGGCATAATAAAAATTATCATCCAAGCAGAATRGTTCTGCTAAGACAGGGCTCATTTGGGCTAATCAACTCTGATGAGAGGCAGTCTTTTCAGCTCACACCCAGGCAGGTTCTGATGCAGCACTGGGATTCCTGGCTCCAGAGCAGCTCATTCAGCACCAGCACAAYGGGAACTGTGCAGCATAGTGGTGTCTGGTGCCAGAATTGACTCACCTGATTATCAGCCCCATGCCCCAGCTACCAAAGCCTCCTTTATCCTCTTTACTACTGAAAACTAAAGGTTGAGGAAGATATTATTGACTTTGGCAAACAACATTGAAAATAATCTCTTAAATGTCACTATCTGTTCCAGGTAATGTAACACTTTCCATTGCACACTTGCTAATTCAGGATTTTCTTAGGTACTGAAGAATAAGTGGTTTCGATTATATCTCTGTGGATTAGCTGGAATCAAAGGCAACATTCCTTTCTGAGTGTGCACCAATTCTTTTAAAGATAATCAGCTTGTCTGCAACCTCTTTATCTTCACTTCCTTCTCAGTAAAACTGGGATGGTGCCCCATCAGATGGGTGCTGTGAGGATCCTTCACAAGGTGAGAAGTGCCAGGCTCAGCGAACCTGAGTATTGCTGCTTGCAGAACACAGCTGGCTCAAAATGCGTTCCTATCCCTACCTGTAAACTGATCCTTAAACTTTGCTTATGGAGCTACTCTTTTTATCATATCCATAGGAGCCAATTAATTCGCTGARAAGAGTTATTATACTGCCTTAAATTTACATTGGAGATTATCCTAAAGAGCTGAATAGWCAAAATAGCTATTACTGGTTCACTATTTAACCCACATGCTTATGCAGACACTCTCTTATTCCAGAATACAGCACTTTATGCTGGCTTAACTCAATACAGTTTAACAATGGAGTAAAATTAAAAAAAAATCACTTAATTCTTCTGCATATAGGAAGTTCATGACAAACATCTACCCCGCTTTGAATGTATAGTCTACATTAAAATCCTCTGTGGGTAAACCTTTTGGAATTAGCATTCTGTAATTATTGCACTGCAGTGATGACTGAAGAYGTAAGCTGTCTTTGTGCCTGTCTTGCCATTTTGTACAAAGAATTGCATTTGTGTCACAGAGTTAAAAGCAAATGGGCCATTTGATGTTCAGGGAGCACAAAGTGCAGACAGCCTTAAAAGTACAATTTACAGAACAGATTCCARTCTCTCTATGGTATCTCTCTATCGAATATCTCTCCATTGAAGCAGATTTGTAAGCAGCTGCTCTTCAGTTAAAGATGAACTATTCTATAGTGAGAGATCTTCTAGTTTAGTGAGTGGAGAAARTTCTCCTCTGCTATAAAGACTAGGAAAGTGGGAAATTCAGGTATTTAACAGAAATTAAAAATAACCCTGCCAGTAAAGCTTGTTTTCATTGGCTGGGAACAAACTCTTACACTTAACTCTACCAATAAAGGTAACACCTATTGACTTGGATGCTATGTGGGACCTCTAGCTATTAAAACTTTAAGCATTAATTTGTGCTGAAAAATAAAACTCTTTCTTGCCTCCTTGTGACAAAATAATTTCTTCTTTGAAATTCATCTGAGAGTGATTCTGAAATTACTGGCAACTAGAGACATGTCCAGGATTGCTTGGGATTTCCTGAAAAGTCAGAAAGTACATTTCCATTTCTAACTTCTGGCACGCAACATCTAGCTCCCAGTGAGCTTCCAGGACCTCCTCACTCACAGTTTCCATTCCAATCCCAAGTCTAGACTCAGAAGAAGGACCCCCAAAATACCTCTTGTGTCAAAAATATCAATTAAATGTTAAAAATGTTCCCACATATTTGAAGCCCATGATGTAAGAATTAATGGTTCAAAACTAAAAGAATCAATTGTGATGTAAGAAAAATATTTTTAACAATGAAGGTGGTAAAAGAGCAGCACACATTGCCCAGAGAGGTGGTGGATGTGCCATCCCTGGAAGTATTCAAATTCATATTGGACATACCTCTGAGCAACCCGAGCCAGCTGTGAATGTCCCTGAGCATGGCAGGGGAGGTGAACAAGATGACCTTTAAAGGCCCTTCCAACCCAAATCATTCTTTAGAGAGGCACCAGGGAATGGAGCCATCTCCACCCAATGTCCTGCTGCACGAGGAACACACAGCCAGCCCAGCAGTGTGGACACGAGAGCAAACAGCTGTTTTCGTTGGCCAAGGCATGATCCAGCACAGCGCTCACCCACAGTCTCCAGTTTCAGAGATCACCAGGAATTCTTCTGACCATTCACTGTTGTGTATCTAAAGYACTTCCCTAAACAGATTTCCAAAATGGAGAAATGGAGGTCCTCACAGTTGCATAGACTGCATGGATGGAGGGACTTGTATCTCATTTGTAGGTACTACACACATCTGAATTTCACAATATCAGATAAGTTTTCTGACTTTCATCAGGGAGAATTCTTAAAATCTTTTGCCAGTTAAACAGAGTTTTGTGTCTTATTGTAAAGAGCTGTGCTTGGTTACAGCAAAGTTGCTGTCTGCTTTTCAATATCAAGTCCCAGAGATATCTCCATCTCCATGAAACACACAGAGGGGATTTGGAGCCCATACCTGACACTTTTTAGATAAACATAATTTTATTAACATCCCCTTCAAATACACACTATCACCTTGCTTAATCAACCACAATGGAAGAGAAATCAATCAAAGTCTACTCTTGATGCTGAAATCCCACCTTTGACAACATCATCAGAATAAAAACAAGGAAAAGGCTGTATTAAGACATTTGCAGCAAYGTTAACCGCATTAACCAATTTTGTCTTGGAGCTGTTGGTGCATGTCCAGCTTATCAAAGCCCACAGTCACTTACTTGTCCTCTAAGAGGCTTTGCCCCGTGATCAGGTTTTTCCCAGATGGTGCATAGTCCCAGTTCTCTTCCACAATCCCGAGGTAGTAAGTTCTGGTCCTTGCTTGCACCGCTGCCCACAGCCAGAGGAAGCCCAGGGCGCAGAGGCGGCCGCCGCGCTGTGCGGGAGGCATTTGTGGTGGCGATGCGAGGATGGCACAGGCAGCAGCAGGATCACCACAGGCAGCTCACCCCTCCCTCCCTCCCAGCTCTCAACAAGTTATAAATAAGGAAGGGACAGGCAAAGCTCCTCCTTTTCAGCAGGTTAGGACGGGGATAGGTAGAGAGCCAGGCTATGCAGAGCAGGGAGAAGGTTGCTGTCATGGCAGGACCTTTGCCAATCCTTTGGTGAGTGAGTAAATTACTCATTTACCTGTCCAGGCTAGAGCCAGTTGGTGGTTTTTAGCTTGGATGCTTTTTAGTCCTCCTTTTTCCAGACTAGGTGATAGGGCATATTGGGGCAGACGAGGGATTGGTGGTTTTGAGATCCCTGTAAAAAAACCTTAAAAAAATTTATTTTAACTTCTTTATAATTTCTGAGATTTCTAAAGATAGCAACTTGTTGCGTTCATTGTTTTTTTTTTTTCGATGATGTAACACTAAGTTATAACCCACATCATCAGAGACAGCAAGAAATTGGCCAGTACCTCTCCAATTTCTAGCATTTTCTGATCCATTTATTAAGACTGCAAGTGATTCGAATATATTCAGTCTCAGAGTGCCCAGAATCAGGCCTCTTTTTACAAGCATCCCTGGAAATTAGAACCCTTATAAAGTCTTTCCATTTGGACAGCTAAGAATTGARGCATACAAAGATCACCCTTTTATTAACCTTGGTAATTAACATGCCCACGTAGCTCTCTAGAAAATCACTCCCTCCCTTTATAGCTTAACTCCTCTAAGAGCATATCTGTGTTACCATCTTGGCAAAGCCTAGTGTAAACATACATTTGACAGGATTGGATATTCTAAATCGCTTAGGAAACATCCCCAAAAATATCACCCAGGTGACAWGACATTTTGCAAAATCATGCATCTCTGTTCCTAATTACAGACATAAAAAAAAGTTGCAGTTCTGCAATACAGTTCTTGAGACTCATTGCAAGCTTTAAGAGTTGTGAAATTCCCCTTTCAGGTCCAGAACCATCTCACTTCTGCCTGTGGAAGCTAATGGTTATCCATGATGAGGGGTACAGGAGGCTTGGCAAGTGGATTTGGAAGTCACAGGTTTAATGCTGTCAGCCGAGACGTAACTCAGTGATGTGAATGATATTTTATGTGGCAACCATGTGAGGTTCACCCTCTGGCACATGGCAGTGATGGCTGCACGTACTGCCAGCTGTGCCATGCTGAGCTACTCTGTGCTCACTGGGGTGTGGGTGTCTCYGATGTCACAGAAAATAACTCAAAAAACCAGGTGCTGTTCCTAGCAGCCCAGCTCCAGGCACCTGGACCTTGACAGATCTCATCGAAATTAAGAGACAAGACACACAGACACARGCAGTGTCGTGTTGAAGAAGCTTTTGGTGGTTTTCGGCTATGCTTTGCATCTCTGTGGCTATGAGGACTGAAAACACAGTGCATGTGGGTTACGGATACAGCCAGACAACTGCAAAAGGCCAGCTTGGCACAGCTGTGAAAGCAGGAGTCCCTCGGCCCCCCAGGTTCCCTCTGATACATGCTGATGYTCATCTTCTCTTGTCAGTTAATTGATGAACAAGAGGAGAGGTGATMGGACAATACAGGTGTACAAACAGAGATCCTGATCCTCAGGGGCAGCACCTTCAGACTTCCTGATACCCTTGGAGACCTTGCTCATCTCCTCACCCTTCTGCTGCAAGCCACATGCTGCCCAGCCTCTTGGCTTCTCACATCAAGCTGTATCCTCTCTTCCAAAACACTGATACTTTAAAATCATCTCTTCCTTTTCTACTGCTTTGTTGTGTCACTTTGTTGTGTTACTCAAACGACAATGACTTGRAGTACTGTGATTCTAGAAGGAATAATTAGAAAGCAAAAGGAAACACAATGACTTGTGGGACAGAACTCTGCCAGCCCCTGGCCCAGCGGTCGAACACGCCTCTGGGGTGGGACACACAGGCCACCTGGTGGGCTACAARCCTGTGAAAAGGCCAAGGTGACACTTGGAGGTTAACAGGATCCCGCTGACATCTTGGCACAGAGCCTAGCAATAGTTCCACTGCCCAGAGTAGCTCTCCTGAGCCCAGGGGAGTTACAAACTTCATCTCCTGTCACTCAAACACCTGCATTTACAAGAACTCGTGCCTGCTATGCAAATATTTATTGTTGTAATGTAGCAAGCATTTGCATTTGAGTAGGGAATATGTTTATTTATAGGGCATTGTGCACTTTAAATGAGATTATGTGGAGTTCAATTGCTTAAATCAGCTATTTGCATGCMATTAGAGATATTTAAGGAGTGGGTACAGGGCCAATTTAATCTAGACAGTGTTGCTATGACTTCCTGCCTGTGTGCTTTTTGGTAACTTAAGAATTTGCTATATGTGTAAATCTCTGTATATGTGGACTCATACAACACAAGTCCATCAAGCAAATGGGGAATAGGAAGGGGGAGTGTCCAATTCTGAGCTGGCATCTGACAGCATTACAGTCATTTAAATAGTAATAGTGCTCTGTCCTAGTTTTTCTATTGCTTCCTATGTACCTAGAATTGGGTCCTGGTTGCTTTCTTGTTAGACTAACTCTTTCAAATTCAAATATGGAGTTAATTTATTTGTCTATTGCTGTAAAATTTATTTATGTAACAGGAATAATGTGTAGACATTAGCACCCTATATCAGCCATGTGTTGTAAGTCTGGTAAACACCTTAGCTTGGCTTGGGCACTTAGTAGATCTGGCAACTTGTATGCCCTTTGCATCCATACATTAAAGCTTAATTACCTTGTCACRTCATTAAACCCAGGCACATTTGCATTCCGGAGAGGTGCTGTGGGTGTGACTCAGAAAAAGATGAAAGAGCAGMTTTTTTGCCCTTGCATCAGGAAAATTTCTGGGAAGTTCCCTTCCAGCAGTGAGGTCATGGGTTTAAAGTTGTCACTTTGTCCAGGATCCTTTCAGCAAAGGGGGTGGTTATTGGTTACTCTGAGACTTTCTGTCCCTCTGAAGGCTAAAATTAGAGCATGGCTGCATTTCAAAGTTTCACAATGAGAAGTAGTGTTCATAGGTCTGAAGGGTGAATATCTTGAATACCAGTCTGCGAATGAGCCCTGAAACATCACCAATAGAGCTTTCTTTTCAAGTAAATCAGGAATTATTGTAATAATTAGCTGAAGTTAGTGCCCAGAGGTGTGGCAACTAATGTTAGTGTATTAAGTACAATACTTAAGTTGTGATGGCTGTAAGATCAATRAAGAGAGATGATGGATGTGCTGACCTTCCTCAGTTCCTTGAAATTAGATCATAGATGAGCACTTTATTCAGGCTGCCTATGACTGAAGCCCATCTTTCATTCTCCATTGAGCAGATGATGAGCTGATGTTCATGCAGATTGTCTGTTCTGTGATTGTCTACTCTGTTTCCTCTGCTTCTTCTCAATAGTAGTAGTTCCCATTCATAGCTGATTCTTCCTGCTCCCTCTGCTATGTTGGCTTCTGACTCCACTGCAGTCCAGGTTAGGGAATTTGYCTCTCTGTTTCCAGCATAGGATTACCCTCAGTTGGTATTGTCACCRGCCCTGGAGCTGTGCCTGYAGTCACCACCCCAAGGTGACAAAGACTGTCTGTGGTACAGCTGGGAACTGAACCCTCCTAAGTTTCACATCACCCTTTTAACCCTTTTAACCAAGACATCTCCATCTGTTGTTGCACACTCTCCAGAGATAAATACCCAATAAATATAAAAGTCTCTTTGTACATCACTTAAAAACAGTTTCTATTGCACTTTCTAATAATTTTCYGAGTTGCGGCAGCAGTGAACAGAATACAGACCTCATGATCTTGAGTATTCACTCAAGGTGCATGTGAATTACTTAAATCTTTTGGGTTCACACTGGTAGGTTGRAAATCTCAAAAGGCATTCACAACTTCTATTTGCAGTTCTGGTTAAGACTTTGATGAGAAAGGCTTCCTTGCMATATACAGCATTTCCCTGGAGCATTCCAGCTCTGAGCACTGGAACTGTTGGAGACAGAAAGACAAAAAAGCTGCAGAAGCTCCAAGAATAACAAGGATCTACAACCAGTGAGGAGATTAGAAAGGCAGCTGTATCCCATACACACCTGACACAGTGAACCTGACTCACATCTGCCCAAAAGTCTTTGTGGCAGGATGTAAACTGAAGCCATCCCTCCAGATTCCCATCTCAGAGCCCACATGGCTCCCTGGCATTGCCTTCCAGCAGTTTGGGCTCAGTCCATGCACCCAGCTCAGGGTCACAATTGGGCATTTACCACAACAGTCTGGAGATCATTAGGGCAGAATAATTTTCTCTGTACATCTTGTGCAGACACTCTCCTTGCTACTTTGGTACTTTATCAGTTGTGGACAAATCTTGGACAAATCTTGAGGCAAGGTGTGAAATGGAAAAAAGGGCCTCTGTTCTATCAGAAGCAGCACACAGGTCCTTTCTTTTCCRTCAAGGTTTTGAGCCAAACCCAGTGTCACTCACACCAACAACGAAGTATGATAACATAGATGGATTTAGACTTTGGAGAAACCAACTATACATTTGTTTAAAACCCCTAAAGATATTTAATTGTGAAGAATGCAAAGGAATGMAACAATGAGAAGAAAGGCATTTAACTATGTCCTGAAAAGAGCTGCAAGTTTGAAGAGATTACAATAAATTGCCAAATAAGCTGGGCAAGTAAAAAATGTTCATCCTTAAAGGCCACAAAAACAAAGCTAAAAAAATTAAGTTTTGATCCTAATTAGGAGAAGCTTCTTGTGTGCAGYAACTCATGTAAATCTGCACTTTTAAAACAAGGTTAATACCTTGACAGAACTTCAAGGTACTTTATTTATGAGTTTCTATGGTGCTGGCTATTGTAGCATTTAACAAACATGAAAGAGCTTAGCGTTACGTCAGCACTGTGGGATAGAGCATGTTYATTAACCCTATTATACAAATGAGGAAGGAGCAAGGGTACGCAATGTCCAGATGCTCACAAAGCAAGGCAGCCTGGTCTCTTGACTCCCTGTCCAGAGCTGGGAGTGAGGCAACAGCYCTCCTGCCCCACAGGCTTCCTCCTGAGCATGAGGCTGGCAGAGATCAGGGTCTTGTTGGACTTGCAGTGTTGGTGGAAGTGATGCTCTGACTGGTTGCACAGTGAAATGCTTTCACACACATCTTTGCTGCCTGCCAGCAGGAGGGCCAGTGCCGAGGTCCACCTGAGCTCTCCCTCAGGCAGCACCACTGCCTGTCCAGCCTTCCTACTCACCCCGTGGGCATCATGGGATCCTCTCCCATCACGTCTCAAGGCACTGACCTACTTACTTACTCTAGAGGAAATGTGACCCTTTTGTTTTCCTCCTATGAGATCATTGCCTCATTTTTATTTTAGGTAAATAGGAGAGTTGTGGTAATAAACCCCAGCACTGGAAACGTCAGCAGAACTATTTACAGCAGGTGGCAGAAAGGAARGTATCAAGCATTGCACGTGGAAAAGAAAGAACCGATATGATTGCATCTGCACAAGTGGCTTCCAAACTGTTGCAAACTCAGTTGTGCCAGGCAGCCCATCCCCAAGAGTGCTGTTAAGCTGCATAATCCAGCAGGATTGTGACACTTTGCTTGGGGTCTGTTGATTAAGTAGGAGGGTGTCGTTTGAAGTGGAGAAGCTGACAGGAGTTCCCGGACATCCAGATTTCTTCTGGCCAGTTCCTCTGCCTGGAAGGAGAAAATGTGGAAAATGTCACAACCTTTTGGAAACCTGGATGATTGCCTACAGTGAAATTATGGGATTTRTGGGATAAGCTGCCMACTCTATTAGTGTCTTTCATCTGAGTCTACAAAGGTTTGCAATAAGGAGCAGCTGCTCTTCGGTAACTCTGGTWCTTCCTATTTCAAGAAGCCTATGTTACAGCCCGAGTGCCATTCCAGGAACGGGAGCTTTTCAGGTCTGATATTAAAAAYAAAAATMATTTCTACAGCATTGGAAATTCCATAGCTATGGGAAAACYCTCTCTCCTCCATTTTGAAGAGTTTGCTGTGGTCTTCCAAAACATCACCTGCCTTTGTTTTATAATTCCATGTCAGTACCATGTCAGTACTTACATAGTTGCCACCGAGAATTTCTCCTCTCCTCTCCCCAGTTCCTTCCTCGTCTCTCCTTTCCCCTGAGAAAAGTACAGGCAGTTG
Source organism: Malurus melanocephalus (assembly GCF_030028575.1). NCBI lineage: Eukaryota > Metazoa > Chordata > Aves > Passeriformes > Maluridae > Malurus > Malurus melanocephalus. The sequence goes on from NW_026624154.1 coordinate 56,387, forward strand.
CAGTGCACCCTTGTTTTAACAGAGATATCTTTAAGACTTCAGATTTGGGTCAGGACTCTCAGCATCTTTCTTTGCTAGTAAGGGCTTGTGAGCACCATGGCAGGGCCCGGTAAGCCCACACTATGTATACAAGGCTGATCAAATTTGCCAACTCTGGTACAGATTTCTCTCTGAAAGGGTTATGAAGTGAAAGGCAACACGATGCAAACCTGGCTGCCCCATCCCTGGGTCCAAGCTGGAGGGTTTCAGTGCTGGAATCCACTTCCCTTTCWGAGATGAGGACTAACTCAGTCACTCTGGCTTTGCCTGCGTGGTGTCAGCAGAACTTCCTTCTTTCCCAGGCCAGGTTCATCAAACGATGAACTTTGTGAATGGCAGTGCCTGAAGTGCGTCCTCCAGCTCCTGCAGGGTGCTGGGGGMAGATCACACATGTCCACAGTCTGTAAGTTTTGAAAGTAAGCAGTGGGCATCAAACCCCCCCTCCGGACACCTCAAAAAGCAGCCTGAGCCTCCTAAGTGCTGAGCAAGCTCCCCCAGTGGAGGAAGCATGGTTTCAGCTGACTAACTGTAAGCACTCAGTTAGCTTAGCTTCTCCTCCTGTGTGCTCATCTAAAAGWGGGGATGATTACATCTGACTCCCTCTCCAGGTATTTGGAAGCTAATTTAGTTAATGCTTGTCAAGCACTTTCAGGTCTTCAGATGAAARGAGCCGCAGATAGGCAAAGCATTGCTATTACCATTAATTATCTCCATTGTGCAAGGAGACATGAAAGCAGCAAGAGTGACGATTACTCGCTTCCTTTACAAGTGTCAAGACACAGCGCAAATACACAGACAGGGATCCGCCCTGCCCTGCAGTGCTCCTAATCTCACCAGCCAGATCAGCCAGACAAAGAGCAAGAAAGAGCGCTAAACCAGACAAATGCAAGGCGTGTAGTGACTTAGCGCGCACGGGCTGGGTTTTGCAACAGCTGCTTTTTTACAAGTGTCCTGTTAGCCAAAAAAAGCACATTATTACTGTTCTGTGGTATTTAAAAATCTCGAGTCAGGCTCTCAAAAAGGGAAAAGTTTTTTACAGAGGATACTAAATGCTGACTCTCCTCATTTGCCCTCTAATTTTTGAGAAGATCAAGCTTTGACGTTTTTCTTTGCGGCCATGAGTACAGAAAATAYTTCATTTATTATGAAGTCAAAATTATCCACAAACAATTTGAAGTATTTGCATATGTAGAGCAAATTCCTGGTGGCAACAGGTTTCTGTCAATCAACTGCTCAGCAGGAAGGAGGTGAGCATGGGCTTGGGGGCAGCTCACCCCTCTTCCCTCCCGTGTACCCAGTGAGTCTCTCACAATTGGTTTTCATTCTCCCCACGGTGCCAGAGGGTTGGGTGTAYGTCACAGAGGAGTTAACATGCAGTGATGAGATGCTCCACAGTAATTTGTTCCTTTATCTAATGCCTGACTTGACAGGYAGACAGATACAGAAGTAAAAAACCAAGTGGTCAAGTCACACAGGTGACTGCGAAAGGGCTGGAGCTGGGTCAGTGGAGGGAGTGGGAAACATGACCAAAACCAGCAGCGTAGATGGATAATGGGATAATCTGGGATGAGATGTGCCTGTCAGGGAGTGCCACGCAAACCCAGGCATCAGGCATCTGCATCCCTCACCTCCTTCAGGGTCTGCTTCACCTCAGCAGTGGGATGAGGTCGTAGCTGGGCCTGCAATGTCCTGGGTGAATCYTGTAATTGCTGAACCTTCCTCTGACTGCTGTGTGAATCCAAATGGTTTCCTTGTCTTTTCCTTTTTCCTTGTCTTCCTTCCTTTTTAAAAACAGCCAGTGAACATGCTTGGGACAATATCAGCTGCATTTTTTGTTGAATTTATCATGGGATAAGGATGCCTGATGGAAGACACCATCAGACATGTGCTTTAATTAAACTATTGAATTAAAAGAATTCCAGCCTCTTTAAAAGAAGTGGTTTTTTCCAAGGAAGAGACAGCTGTGTTTCCCAGAGATCATAGGGAAATGCCTCCTTATCTCATCAAGGATATTAAAAATAGGTTTAAAATGATGAACCAGCTGTCTTCCATGCACTGCTTCTGCTTTCCAGGGCTGCATTCCATCCTTGGGCACCTGGCACCTCCATGCTCCCTCTAATGACCATCGACTGGTGGGTCATTGTCCCTCTGTGCCATTGCAGGGGAAGCACACAGGCACAAAGCCCCGGCGTTGCACAGGGTGAGATGTGCCTCCCAGGAAACACCCTCCAGGCTTTTATTTTGGTCATGTGTGTGGGTTCATCTCTCACCCAGCTCTTTTATGAGTCTGTCTCCACCCAGTATCTTCCCTCTTAACACTTCCTCGTGCTCTTGCCTTTCTCCCAGCCTCTGGAGACATGCCACAGTTAATGCAGGTCTTGTCCTTAGCTCAGTTYAGGTCCACACCTAATATAAAATATGGATTGCACCACTGTGGAAGGATGAGAGCATATGCCAGATGATTCGTTCATTTTTTTATGTCTATCTTTTGGATATCTTCCTCAAGCTGGTTCAGGCAGAGCTACCTGGAGCTGGCTGCCCTGGACCATGCCCAGATGGCTTTTGAATATTTCCAAAACTGGAGATGATMTATCTCCAGGGATGGAGACAGACAGTTCACCCCTTTTCAGAAAGGACCTTTAATTTTGTCTGTCTAATTTTAGACAAGAAAAAAAAAAAAACCACCTGCAGTCCACTTCCCTCAACATCCTCTCATTCTCAAAAAAGCCTTGAATCTGMTTTCCTGTGGGCATAGAAACAGAATAAATAATTTGAAGATGGAGACCGCTTCATTTCTGGGAAAATTTGTGATGTGTTTGTCTGTGCAAGCAGAGAATCCCTTTCAGAAAYCCATGTAGTGCTAAGAAATGCCCCAAAGCATTTTCCACTTTGGGAAATATTGATTTATTTTCCTCAGGCCCTTCTGCTGTACATGTGGAGATTATAAATACTATCCTGTCCCACAATGGACCCAAACTAGAAACTCTGGAGTCAGCAAGGGGATGGGCAGTCCTTTCTTCAACCAGCCAGCACCAGCTGGAACAAAATAGATAAACCTCACGATCTGGAAACCAGCTGTATTTCCAAAGGCTTATCCAATTTTTCCACCTATATTCATTTCTCTGGAAAGGTAAAGTAAGTAGTAAGCTCTTCTACTAGCAAGCAGTAATTCTGGCTACAAACCTGGCCTCATGTGCATGTTCAAACATCACAGTTACGCACGCAGAGCATTGATTTTCCTTTTCTTCCTTTTGGCACAAAACCAGATGGAGATGGTGAACGAGGGGACAGTGCCCCTTGCAATAACAAAACAATTAATGGTCGCTTCTGACCTCCTGGCTGTTGCCCTCATCTTTCCTTCTGGTGGGAGTTACTGCCCCAGGWCCCTCAGCCTTGTACTGAAATTTTTAATCTCTTTCAAATTACCTGGACAACCTACATCTCTCAGTCTGACCAAAACCACCAGTCTGGACTACAGAAACCTTCCCTCCTGATGGAGGGAATGCAAAATGTGGTTTTTGACAAACCACATATTTCTTCAGCATATTCCCAGCATTTKTTCTTCATTGCTAAAGATTTCCTGAGAAATCTAGGGCAGTTCAGGGCAAAAGAGGAAGGGAGGAAAGGGATCACCAGTAACATTTCTCCTGTTTGCTCAGGTAAAYAGGGGCATTTTCCAGTCAGTATTATTTTAGCTCCTAATTCACCCTCACCCTAAGCACACACTTGGGCAAACCCCAGTGTCAAAACAAATGSATGAGAAATTCCTTTCAGCCAAAACCAGTAAGAAGTGTTGCATGAAACCAGCAAAATGAAAGCACAAACCTCTAATTATTTTAATATTGGATAGTGACAGTGTTATTTTGYGTTGGGAGTACAAACAACCCTTGGCCACAGGTCATAGTGCATTGCTATTTTAGAAAACATTGGGGTTGGTACAGAGCKGTCCCTGGGCAATCCACTCAGGTAATTAAATAAAACAGGCTTTGTGATAAATCAGATGAACACACAAACACACAAGCAAGCAGTGGATAATGCATTGTTGGACGGGCAGAGTCGCTGGGTGCTTTCTCAGGACCATTCTCCCTCTCCCCAGAAGGTGCKTCTGCAGAGGGTTGGCCATGCAACCTTGGGGTGCCCTGGGTTCACAGAATAATTGATAATGATGGGGTTTATCCCCAAAGACTGTCTCTTGGTAGTGGCAATGATGTGTGTGAGTGTGCTGCCATGGAAGAGGGAAAACTGTGCTCAGCAGAATGTCAACTCAGGGACCAGAGTCCAAGTGTGTAGGAAAGGGGATTAYGCATAAAAGGAGAGACAAAAGAAAAGGAAAGGGGTGGGGGGGGAATGAAAAATAGGTAAAACACAAGAGAAGGAAAGATCCATCCATGTGACTATTGTTGCTGCAAAGTGCATGTCCAGCATATGCTGTGTGTTAGGACCACCAGTGCATGGTGGTAGAATGCACTGAATACACTCCTAAAGACAGCAGAGAGCCTCTTTCCARATTTTTCCAGAATAACTTCCATTCCACCTCTTCAGACTCATGGRTATCCTTAATACAAGCACCATAACTTGGTGCTATTAAAAGTGATAGTTTTCTGGCTATCTCTGATTGATTCAAGTTGTGAGCCTTTTTGCATTGAGCTGCTTCTCAACTTMCTCAGTACTCCTGCCATGCAATCAGCTCTTTGTGGCCTGGGTCATTTGGGTCTTGGATAGTCCAGATAAAGGAAAATCTGAATAATGCTTGTAGTGCCACTTCCATCTTGCTGTTTCTATCTTAATAGAGCATACTCCTGGATACGGGCAGGCAGGTTAACCTGGGCACCTGCTGCAGGAAAAGCAGGGAAAGCTGGGGCTCCAGGCCAGATAACCTGCAATGTCCAAGCAGATGAACCTTTTCAGAGCCAGCTCATCTTGGGAAAAAAAACTTTTTAACAGCAGTTAAATGTCCTAACAGCAGTTTGATCTCAGGCAAATCAATCTCCCTTTCCCTCAGTTGAAGGGAACACTAACAGCAAAGTGTCATAGGAAACATCAGCAAGAGATAATTTGYGACAAAACGCAATTAATTAAATTGAGTGGAGTATCACTGGGTACTCTAAATAAAGCTTGATTTCAGAGCAGCCACTCAAGTTTTTTACAAGAACAGATGAGAACAGAGCTGCCTTGCTCCTTTTTCCACACAGTATCAACCACAAAAAGGGCGTTTTTCCTTAGTGCGCAGCAGCCGCGCTCCAAATGGGGCAGATCTATTAATAGAGTAAATGGGCAGTCGGATATGCCCTTCAAAAACCTACACGGGGTTGTAATTCTTCAGTTTCTCACATTGCACCACTCACGGAAATTGTGGTGCTGGAATGGTTTTCATTCCTATCACGATGAGCAAGATTTTTTTGATATTTACAGTTCCTCTCTCAGTTCCCATGCTACTACATGTAACTGGAAAATTAATAAAGAGTTTATGGCTAAAAGGGTAGGAATAAAAGGAGGATCAGAGCTGGTGTACAGTGAGCCAATATAATCAGGAGGCATTGATCAGTGGAACACAAAATGTTTTCATTGCCTTAAAAGTCAATATTGTAGGGGGAAAAATAGATGTACACAATCATACACACTCAGCTTAGCCACTAAACACTTCACAGAAAAAGTTCAGTGTTTTCTAAGTGCTTTAGAGCTTGCTTGCTTTCATTTCTTTTGGGTGAGTCTGTCACTTCAGAAACAGGTAGGAGTCAGGATGCCTGGTGTGAATGTGGATTTTTATTATGTTCTTGGCATTCTTCCTGTGCCTCACAATGAGCAGTACTTAGAACTGAACTCATCAAAGACTGCATGTAGATCCTACTCCATAATGAGAACATCTAAAGATATTCTTGAACAWATAAAAGAATAGGGTTTTAAAAAGCTTACTAGTACTTTATTTTTTCCCTAGTGGCTAGAAGCACTAGTCTTCTGTTAAGTCCCTGAGCACMTATTGTTGTATAAATGTAGATTAAAACACTGAACTTGCCCCAGTTTAAAACCTACATAGTAGATAGACAGACTTTAGAAAGTGCAGAGAGGAAAATTTAAAAGGTCAGTAAAAGAATGTCACACTGGGGACACCATTTGGTGAAACTATGGAGAAACTATGGAGATAAGGTTTGCACATCACCCTGGAGGGGTATAAGCTAGGCACAACCAGAGAAAAACAGATCAAAATGAAGGATGCTGAGCCCAGCTAAGGGTGTTATGCATGTGAAGATGGGAAAGCTGATACCTTAGAGATATTATGGAGTTACAGTTTATGAAAACCCCAAGCAATCAGGTTATGCTATAAGGGCAGGGTTCATCTGAAGTATAAATAAGAAATTCCCTTATTTGCTCCTTAACTCTCTACATAAGCTGGCAGGTGTGTCAGTTGTTCCAGCTCTCAGAGCAAATTGCTGATGTCTTTAAGTTGTTCTAAAGTTAATTCTTTAACTGCTTTATATGTCAGTAAGCCTGGTGACTTTSTGCTGTCTGAAGATTTTATGACACTTACTTTGTTCTTTTCCCTTGGGGTTGAAGCACCACCACCACAAAAGTCATGGTGAAAGGCTGTTGCTGCTGATGGCAGCAGAACTTGGGGGCATTGGATTCAGGGAATTATTCCGTTTTCCTCCTTGTTGCCATCTGTGTTTTAATGAAGACTCTTTGCCTGAGATCATTCTGAGATCACTAAAGATTTTCACTGGCTGTCAGTCAGCATTTATTTTATATTATTATTTATGTTAAATATTCAACCCAGGGACTGAATTCTTAGTGCTTTTGCAGTCACTCTGCCATGCTGGTGTCCTCATGGATGCGATTCCTCTGACCACAGAGTCTGACATCGAGATCTGAAAGTGGTGAGATTCTTTCACCATTAATGATTAACTGTAGCCCTGCGGTAACTCTAAAATAGGTCTTGTGATTCACTTCCTTGGAAGTGTCTGTTTCTCTCACTAGAAATAAATACAGCGTAGGTTGACATCTGCACCCAAAGTCAAAGGAGATTAATTCCACCCTCCACAACCAATCTTTCATACTGAGTTTAGAGKATGAAGGTGAGAGGTGTGGATGCAGGTATCTGTCAGAGAGGGGATGTTTTCCATTGAAGAGAGGGATCTGAACAGATTCCCTGCACAACTGGGGCCAAATCTGACCTACCAAGTAATAKATGTGTTTATATATTTWAAAGTTGGACATATTTTAACAGTTRCTATCATCATCACCTTTTCTACAAAAGAAACTCCCTTTCTTTCAGTATGAGTCTTCCCCCAGCTTAATTTTTGTCTTAATACTCTTCACTGTGTTATACATTTCTTGGCCTGTCCCTAGTGTCTCTTCTACCTTTATTTTCTCCACTGCCAAAGCAAATTTTCAATTTCTCTTCCATATTCCCAGTCTGTCATCCTTGGAATAGTGTGGGTTTTTTATTTCCTTGCTCCCTCCCTTTGTCACATCTCTCCCCTCTCTCCAGTCTGTCTGTCCTCCTTTCTCCTTTTTCTCTTGTCTTGCTATGAGTTTTCTTCCCTTCCCATCCCCATTCTCCTCACCTAGCTCTCGCAGGAGCATGCTTTGAGCACAGCCAGTGGTGAATTTCAACAGCCACAGCCTGTTGTGCAGAAGATGATGCCACACCAATGGCCAGACTTTGCTGTGCCACCACCTCATGCTCCAGCCACRTTTCCTGCCAGGTACTCATTGTTCCTCTGCCATCTCCTGCCTTTCCTCTTCTGCCAAACCATTCCGCGYGGTTGGAATGGTTGCAGCTGTAAAAAGGTCTCCACTGCTCCGATCCGCGTGTCCCGGGGGCTGTGGCATTGACCATTGGAACACTGCCTTAAAATAATCAATAACCGTGGGTGACACGCCAACCTCGCACTGGCCAACCAGGGATAACTTGGGGTATTTCCTCATTCTCCAGAGAGAAACAGCTGTTTGTTTAACAGAGGCCGTCATCCAAAAACATCGCTGTGCCTCCCTCAGASAGCCACGCTCCAGGAGAAAGGAGCTGGGAAGCCTGAAGCTGGCTGTGAGGAACTCTGGAGCCTGGAAGCCATCTTAGCCCTGTTTAGAAGGTAAGCAAAAGTATTTACACRCTTTCCATAGCATTAAAAAGCAAAACTTTCTAAAAACCTCGCCAAAAATTAGAAGCTTGCTCTAGCCACCTTGCTTAACAAAGCTGTAGAATGTGCTTTTGTTTGGTGAATTAATAAAGTGTTTTAAGTGCTTCTGGCAAACCCGAGTGTTTTCCTAAGCTGTAATAACACATGCAGATCCTCTGATGTGCACAGGTGGCAAARCGGCACTGATTTTGGTGGTGGAGGCTCTCGCTGGGTCTGGGGATTGTTGTTTAGGTAAACTCTCCCTGCAGTTTGAAGACAGTTCAGAGAGAATGGGCTGGAACCCCCAGTTCTTCCAGCCGAAGCAGCATCGTGTCGCTTTGTGCCATACAAGAACTGGGCCCTCTGGCCGTGTTTGAAAGCTGCAGAAGAGAATTTATAACTCARCTACAAGGCTTAGCTTTTGTAGAAGGAGGCCAGGCTGTGCCTGTGCTTGTTTACTTCTCTCTGGGGAGGGAGGTGAGGTTGGGCAAACAAATGGGAAAGCTAAAGCTGGAATGAGATGCGAAAACAGACAGGCAAGAGCCATTGTAAAAAAATAAGCTATACACTGATTATTTGAAAAACAGTGAAATATCCAATATTSTTTCCATTTTCCTCCATTCCACTTCCCACTTCATCTTTCAGTTGCACATTGTTGGTCGGTTTAGATTTTTATCTCTTTGAGCTAGGGCTTTTTTCAGGGGCTTGCAAAATGCTGTGCCCAATTTTGAGCACTGTATGAACAATGGGTAATGACTATAAGTACAGAACAGAAGTATCTCTGTTAAAAACGATTCCATCTGGAATAGTTTCATGCCAGTTAATTTATTTTAAAGACGGATTGAAAAGCACAACATGACTGCAAAGTGCACAGAAGAAAAGGCATATAAACACAGTGGTCTTATTGAACTCAAAGCAGCAGACAATGATGAAATTTTTTAGCTATAGAAATGCAAACTCTGATGAAGTCTCTGGCAGTCACAGCTGCTTCAYAGCAATATATGGCACCCCATACAGATTTTCTGTTTTCCCTCTGAGTTACAGAGKTCTGAGGATATCTCATCTGATATCTTATCTTATCTCTTCACTGTCTTCATTCTGTCACCAAAGTCTATTTTAGCCCATCTCTGGCTTTCTCAAATTTCTTGCTTGGGAACCCAGCCTTGATTGTTTTCCATGTTCCTGCCCTGCTTAATAACTTCTCCACATCAACCTTTGTCATAAAACTTTCAGGATTAGCCAATGCACAAATAAATGGAGGGACATTTCACTGCTTACTGCCTCGGTTATTACAAAAACCACATGCATGTAACAAGCAAAGGCATCTGTGTGTGCATGGCTCCGGGTGTGCGTCCTGAAATGGTGTGTGTCCACATCCTTTTCCTTCTCTTGCATTTGGCAACTTGTTCATAGGGGAGTCTTTTTGTCACACACTGTCAGTTCTCCCTGAGGAGAGAAATCAAAAGATTGATACTTTGTGTTTTCATTCATGTTTTATATTTTTATGCATTTGAAAGTTTTGAGCTGGAATGATGCTGTCATAAAACATCATGACGAATCTGTGATCAGTTTGTGCCATAAAGTTGAAGGTAGTAAACAAGTTCAATAATCCCTGACCCTGAAGGGATTTCCAAACTGACATGGAGAAATGTCTGTGGATGCACTTCTGTACTGATCATCCTTTTCTCTTTGGCTAAAGATCACAGTGTGGGTGCAGTGTGAACTGAACTGTACACTTTGGTGAAGAGGGGTCTAATAGCAGCCGAAACAAACTGGGGAGTGGCAGAGGTGATAGAGTGGTGTGAGAGGATATAGTGAGGAACAACAGCCCTGTTTACAGCTTGGGAAATTCAGGACATGAGAAAAGACATTTTCATCAAGAGGCTGGGTCATCCCTGCAATAGGTCACCCAGAGAGGTGGTGGTTGCTCCATCCTTGGAGGTTTTCACAGCTCAGCTACACAAAGCCATGGCTGACACAGTGACCTAGTGCTGCTGGAATCCTGTCTTCAGCAGGAGGTTGGGATGGAGACCTGCAGAGGTCTCTCKCAACCAGTGCTTCCTTCATTTGATTATTTGATTTTAAAAAAAGAACCTAAATGCTATGAACTACTAAGCTACTGTATGTTATGAACTCTCTGAAAATGAGATGGGWTGGCTTTTTGATTTGCCCTTAGCAAACAGACACAAAATTAGACAAGCTTGCAGTTTTTCAGACATTTTAGGGTGGGTTCCAAACAGGCACTTAACTCACAGTCTTATCTACCCTTATTTGTAGAATAATCATGGCACAGAAAACAGTAATGGATGTCTCTCCAGTTCTTGCTGAGAGTGTATTTTGGACTGAAATAGAGGAAATGCAGCTGCCAGGCACCCTGGAGAAGCTTCCCCATTTGCCTCAGCACCAAGGCAGGGTTGAACAGTCATATGGCATTCTTGGTAGTMATTTCTTGCTCTTCTAGACCTTCAGTGCAAGAGATTTCCAATCAGCTTCCCAAGACAGTTGGTCCCAAATAACCTGGGCATCCCCTTCCCCTTCACTCAAGGTTTAGCCCCACCATGAAAACTGCCAGCCAAGGTATCTGTGGGGTTATGGTTTTGTTACTCGTATTCCCAATGGACAGATAATTGATGATTAACAACTAAAATGAAACTCTCTGTTAATTTCATACCAACACAGGTTTAGTCCTACAATTTAAAATAAATTTAATTAAACATCCCAGTTTTGAATAATTCAATTTTAAATAAATTCTCTGAAGGGAGCAGAGTCCATAGATCAGGATTATCTGRGTAAGTCTTACCTGGAACATGTTTTTTGTCAAATCTGATTCTCCTTTCCTTGAAGAATACAGCTGCTGAAATGCCATGCTCCCTGCACTTCAGTAACCCAAACCTCCCTGTGTCTTTCCCGAGCAGAGAGTTGCCATGTGCACGGGGAAGTGTTCAAAGTGCATTGGGATCACYCTCTTCCCACTGGCAGTATGTGCCATCGTCTCCAATATCCTCCTGTACTTCCCCAATGGACAAGTACTGCAGCTCAGCGAGATAACCGATTTCGTCTGGTTTYTCCATGGCATTCTGGGAGCTGGGATACTGGTAAGAGATGAGTGTTTCTTATGSATTTTGTTCTGTTTTGTTTTAAATTTGGGGCCAAGGAAACTTCCATTAAAAAAAAAAATCATAAAAATGTGTTTTGCATAAACATGCAAACAGCTTAAATGAGAAGTTGGGTATGTGACTGAGAAAATGCATTTAAGACATAAAAGTGCTAATCAAAGAAATACAAAGTATTCCTGAAATAAATATCAGTACTCCAGGTCAGGAGGAAACACTAGGACTGACTGCTCACTGTGGAGAAAAGTTACACGAGTGTTCATCTTCCAAGAGTCAAAGCAGAGCTGAGGTCCTAAGCTAGGCTGGAAGTGGTGAATTTTCACCATTGTCTGTATCTAGTCATTATACCTGCAACTGATTTCATATACACATAATTCACAAAACTACACAATTCACAAAAATATTAAGGGAAAAACTGAAACATGTTTCAGTAGGTGTTAGTTCAAAACCCAGCTAATACAAATTTGGGGCTGCAAATGGCTTAAACCGCGAATGCCTCATGTTCCCACACTCCCAACCCACCTCCTTTTGGGTTTGATCTGGTTTGAATGTGCTTTTCTATAACTAGTACTCCATTCCAGGCCTCAAGAAAGATCACCTTTATGTGAATATCCATGGCTAGAAAAGAACATGTTGGGGAATACTTATCTTTCCAGTTCATCAGAAAGCCTGCTTCCTTTGTGCTTTTCCAATTATCGACCCATTTGCAGTTAAAAAGCTGAGCAAGTAACGTGCGTATGACCAGTACTGGCTTCTATGAAGCCTGGAAGATGCCAAACAGGCACAGAGCTGGCAAAAAAAAATAGAATATTTAAGAATAATTAACTTAGGAAAAACCAAATCTCATTCACAGTCAGGCTATGATGAGCTGCCCCTTAAGTCTATGGAAAGCCTGCAGTGAATGGGGTTCAGACTTGCATTTCCCAAAGCCCAAACACGGTGTAAGATCATTCAATTAACTGTTCTCCACCAGCAGCCTGTCTGCTTCTTCTTGCAGTTCCCACTCGGGCCTATTACTCATACTAGCTTGAACACAAGCATGAGTTTGTGGAAGGAAGAAGCGGAACTACATGAGAGACCTTGTGGAAAATTGGTATCACTGCAAGCCCAGGAGTCATTGGCTTTCCATGAAAGGAAAGGAAGATGTTAGACATGAGAGCGTCACCGGCTCATTGAAAACACGCCTTCTTTTAAGGCTTCCACACAGACTTGCCTGTGGCCAGCACCACATACATCAAAAATGGGAACAGCTARTCAGAGGAGAGGGAAAATTTGCATTGACCTTCAAAACATGGCATTAGGAGTAATTATTGATCCACAAACAATGCTCTTGAGTGTACATGTTTTCCAGAAAACAGCATGAGAAATGCCCACAGGTAAGGGGAAAGCAAGCATTATCRTCAGCTCCATCTTCCAGGTGCTGGAAGCATGGGAAAATGAAGATTGGCTTCTGGTTGTCCTGAGGAGTTAAACAAGGGCCAGGATGTCCCATGACCAGAGTCTGGTCYGTATCCTGACTCCACAGTGAGGAAAGTTGAAGATGCAATACCTTTCCCCATGCCCCGGCTTCCTCCCAAAGGAAACTCAGGAAAGTTATGCCAACAGGCTGCCTGATCTTGGAGAATCTGCCCAGAAYCAGGACTTAGCCTCCAGAGCCAAGACTGTGGGGGAAGCTTTGGAAAGCCTGGCTTAATTCTGTGAGTTGGTAAACCTCCCTCTACCTGGGAACTTCATTGTGGACTAGTACCTAGATCATCAGCATGCCCTTTGGCTGAGTAGCCAGCTCCACCCTTTCCTCCTCCTCCGCTGAATCTCTAATGGAAATCAGATGACATGAAAACCTCTCAATTTCCTTATTTTAAATATTTAGGATGTAAAGAGAGAAAAACTGGCTCTATGTATCACAGTAACAGTAATGTCCTTCCTCATAGAAGGTTGTGTGCAACATAAGGAAATACCTGGCTGAACCATGGCTCACATGCAGCTCTCGTTTTACTGACAACAGCCAAATCCARCCAATTCTCATTCCCATGTCAGCAGGCAGCTGTTTATAATCAGGAACAAAAAGAAAGCTGCCAAGCAAACCCTTCATCCTGAGCCAGGCTAATAGATGACACAAAAATGTTTGCAGCTTAGATGGGAAACCTCAAAAGAAAAATGACAGCCCTGGAGGAAAGGGAATGTTGGTTTGATGGGCAGAGGTATTAATTCTTCTTCTGAGTGCCAGACAGCAGCATGCTGGGGCTGGGGCTGCCTTGGGGACCACTTGTGATTTAAGAGCTGACTTCTTTCCAGGAAGAGGAGCACCTTTTTAACCTCAAGCTTCTACTTCTGCAGACTTCCAGATGTAGTCCAGCCACCACTGTAGGTRCTGTAGGTTGCCTCTGGGGTGCACATAAAAGGCAATGGAGAATAAATACTTTGAAAAATATTTAGAAGCCTGCAAATCTAAGCAAGTGTCCTACACTGCCTAACAGAGATACACTACACACATAAATTCCCTGGGCTTCACTTCATCATGGACATTCTGCCTACATGAGAAAAAATCTTGCCAGCATCTATTTGGGCCATTTTTACAGTTTTTACCTTTTATGTTTGTTTGATTGATTGATTGATTGATTGATTGATTGATTGATTGATTGATTTGGATTCTCTTTCTTTCATTAACTTTATGGTAACCATTTCCTTTCTCAAATACTCCTTTACTCGTGCTGCTCTTTGAGATGCTTTAACCAGCCTTCGTGTACAGAGACAAGGCAGTGGGAGTGCGCTGGCTGCATAGTCAGACCCACAAAAGCTTTATCAMCCTCTGGCTACCAGAGGCAACTTTTCCTAACTGCAGAGTATCTGCAAGATAGCATTATATCCTAAGTCATAGATGGTTACTGACTGCATTGTATTGGTCTGACTCCACCTGATAATCATCATGGAGAAAGCTGATGATAACTAGGAATAGCCTATCGAGTGAAGTCCGACTTATAAGTTTTCCAGAAGTTTCACACAAAAAAAAACCCCAAACCAAAGTTAGATCCGTTTCAGGAAACTCGAGGCTGATTTCCCAATTATAATCCAGAGCAGAATGCTCAGGAGGTTTAAACTGACGTAATTGTCAGTCCAGCTATGCATCTTTTCTGGGCAGAAATTCAATTTKCTCAAAACTGACACATTTTTTCCTCAAAAAAACCCCAACAATATCCTGCTTTAAAAAGCAGTATAGAATTTAAAAAGCAGTCAGAATTAATGTGCCAGCACCTTGCCAGACAGCTCTTGCTGTAATCTCACACTCATTTCTGAGAAACTTCAGCAGCACCAATATCCAAGCAGGCATAACTCCCAGACAAGAGTCAGAAGGTGACTTGCTTTTGAGGAACATGATGCTCAAGCTCCTAGAATATMAAAAGCACCCCAGCAGAAGTGCTGCACACCAGTTCAGCCTGTGCTTTTCTTGCAGGTTATTTTGCCGGCATTCATGATGCTGGGAGCAGGTGGAGCAGGATGTTGCGCTAACAGATGCAGGGTAAGTGGACATTTATGTGCTGAAATGGCACTGCAGAGTTTGTGCAATAGTTCTTTAAATGGCTGCTCAGCAGGTGCAAATGTGCAGAGAGAAACCATCTCATCACTGTCAGCAGCCAGGTCAGGGAAACGTGGAAGAGGAGCTTRATCTACAGCATCCCTGGGCTGGGGCTGAGAGCTCAGTGAGCCACAAGGACTACGTTATGATATTGCAGCTGCTGATATGAGGGAAATCAGCCAGGGTGGTGCTGCAGCCCTTAGGCACAGTACTGATGGCAAGTAAAAGTAAAACGTGGCTCCAGCTTCCCCTGCTCAAGGTATTCCTAAAGACTGAGACAGCTGCCTGGTCCTCCTGCTTCCACTGTGATATATATATATATACATATATGTTCCACTCTAGATATATATTCCAGTCCTTTTTTCTCTATACCCTTTMTATGGCAATCAGTTTTTCTGCAGGTTCATCCCTGCTTTCCTCTGTAAGGATACATAGGTCCCCTCTTTGCAGGTCCATGCTAAAAACCTGAGCTGCTGCATCTGGCACTGTGGAGCCAGCACTGCTTYCTGCAGCTCTGACCAGTAGATCACATTTGCCCAAATGTCCTGCACATTAAATGTGCAAACACAATTTGGGCTCTCTGTCATCTAAAGACAGGCTACATAGATGTTTTTCCTCAATAATTAATAATATCATAAAGCAACGTGTTATAYAGGCATCTCCATTCATTCTCAAGCCTTGGGCACGGACTTCTGTGTGGGTATCATTACTGGCAAGAATAAACTGACCTAGAAATATTTTTGAGTCTGCATCCTTCCCAGAGGCAGCCTGGAATGAGAGATTCCATGCAATAAAGCACGTCTCTTCTGTACTCTTCAATTAATATTTAGTTTGATCCATGAGAAGACCTTTGCCTCTTCAAAACATTTTATTTCAAGTCAATTYATTATTCATAATACCAAAATAGCTTTCTTTATGAGGATGTCAKCATGTACCTCCCAAGGGACATGCCATGATGTTAATTTTACCAAATGTCACATGCACAGGCAGGATGCTAACAGTGGCCCAGCAGGCCAGTTGCAGAGGTGGGGTGTGATCCCAGGCACCCTAYAAACAGAGCCTGAGCCAGCTGCTTTGCCTGATTTTGAGTGATGTAGCGGTGAAAAAGAGCCGTACTGTAGYGGTTCCTACACTGAATGCTGTAAGTCACGAGGGGAAACCCAGCTGAACTGGGCTGAGTTCACACAACATGTCAGGTGTCTCCTTCCCATCCCTCATACCAGCCCTAAATACTATAGAGCCAAGAGCCAAACTTCTCCAGCCTGGCTTTGTTCATCCCCAGCCCAACAACACAGGTGGGTAGCACAGAGTCATCCAGCAGCCCACATCCACAGACTCACCACAATCCTCCATTCTACCCCCACGCTTCCACTGTCTGAGCCATTCCTTGCAGCAATACATGAATGCCAGACACATTGCCTGCATCTTCCCCTCTCTGATTGRTTACCTGTGAGCTTTCCTCCTGTTCTTTATTTGTTGTAATGGAGGAATCCAACAGATGTTGAGAAAGTAATTTGATTATGCACTGTGAYATTTTGTAGAATCAGGAGAATCACAGAATCATTGAGGCTGGAAAAAACCTCCAAGTCCATCAAGTCCAAGCTTCAAATGAATACCACCATGTCCACTAAAGCATATCACAAAGTGGCTGATGAAATGATGAAGCTACACGAGAGCTTCTGCATACCAAAGGGTAGTTTGGGCACCTTTCTGCTTTGGAGATCTTAGGTATAAAATTATAATTTACACTGAATACTCAGAATTGTTTTTCACAAGGGAAAAAAAAGGTTGAAGCAATATTTCTGATCAGAATTGTTGTCCAATCAGAACATAACATTTTCCTCAAGGCAGAGATTCTGTTCTGTTTTGCACATTTCCTGGTTTAATCGTTTCAGACTTCATCAAAGCCACTGCCAAAGTATCTTCAACAGTAATAATAATAACTTTTTATTCACTTTAGTTCACAGTGATTACATGCTGCATTAAGTTTTTTTTTAATCAGCTTTGAATTATTACTTAYAAACATACWTAACTGGCTTCTTGTCCTTGCRCTATGGAGTAATGAATTTGGAAAGTAATAGATTTAGGAAGCTTCAGTGTCTTGCAGCTCAGCACGTACACATCTGAAATCATCCACTGCACTGACGTGATGAGGAAAAAGGCCCACCCAAAATAYAGCTTCTCTCATTGCATCAGCAAATATACTCCAGTATTTCTGTCTTCCCTAAGAGTTACTAGTAGAACA
>NW_026624154.1:73579-149903 GCF_030028575.1 Malurus melanocephalus
CACCTCCAAAGAAACAGAGAAGAAAGAAATATGTATGGAACAGGAACCAGGAGAATAAAGAGCAGCACAAGCTGGAACAGGAGGAACGTGATACCTTCACCAAAGCAGCTGATGCAAACGCTCAAAGAATTAATTCTAAGAGTTTTCATCAGCTCATCAGGGACAATTCAGCTGTGTAAAAGAGAAAGCAGGGAAAACATTGAAAGAAAACCAGAAAAATGATCAGCAAAACCATTTTAGGAGTACAGAACAGATCAGCACCATGGGAAACTAATTTCAACAAACTGAAGCATCCCAGCTTAGGCCTCCTGTTGCAACTAAGGACACAAATGAGAAAATAAAATATTTCAGTGAGAAGTACAACTAGGGTAAATGTTGCAAGTTTGAGATGATGAAATGGTTAATAAAATTCTTGGATTTCCACAGATCATGAGGCAAGCCTCCAGAAAAGTCTCCAGATCAGTAGATAAAATGGGGAAATGCCCCTGCATGTCTAGAAAAAGCTGAGGAGAGCCAATCTAACCACTGCAGCAACTTCAGACTCTTCTTTTGGTGACAAGTAAAGTCTTTGTCTAGATGATCTTGCACACAGTAAGGGAAGTAGTTGGGATGAGGATAGTCATACAGTCAACAGATGTCCAATGAGACAACCATGAGACAGAAAACATTCATAGATAGCACTGACAAGTACTACTGGTACTAACTGTTATCATAAACCAKAGTAATAACAAAAGACCATCTGACTTCTTCTTCATAATTATCTTTGGGATGCCCTACTACACTGCGCCAAAATTACTTGTTAACATAATTACAATCCTACAACCATGAAATACAATGCACAGTTGAAGCCAATGACAAAACAGATGGAGAAAAGTGWTTCAGCATAGGTAGGAGTTTCAAAGAGAGTATCAGTCACTCACCTTCACCACAAGACATGGTTGGTGATCTTATTGTGAGAGACAGCACATCAGCTACAACCCAGGCATTGTTTTTGTCCAGGACAATATACTTAATTACCTACATTTTGCTGACAATGGAGCTCTGCTAAGATGCAATTCTGCAGATAAAGACTAAAGAGAGAGTATCCAGCTTTGCAAGAAAACAATGAGTTTATAATCACTTATGATTAGATAAATCCCATGAGAAACCCCAGCAGCTTCTAACTCAAGGATTACTTTAGAGGTAAAACAACACACAACATGAGTCAATTTGCACACCAGCATCATGCGAGGTTCTACAGAAAGCAGTTGGCCRGCAAGTTGGAAACTGCATTCATCAGCTTGAACATGTTCAGACAGTGAATAGCCWTTTCAAGGCTTTGTTACAAATCTCCAGCATAGATGGTGGATATTTCCACTTTACTCTCTAGTGCAGAGGTCTGTGAAACAATTGGGCCTAGGAGGTTTCTACCTGCCTTGTGGGCTGTTGGATTTCACCTAGTATTTGCTGGCAACAGGGAATTATGAGACTTGAGATATTTGGCTTCAAACCTGAGTCACAGATGAGAGTATTTTGTATGTGCTTCCTTGGTCATGACCTTGCCCTGACTCTAAGGCAGGCCTGCTGCCTTCTCCCTGYGCCAAGTCTTCCCCTGGCTCTATCAGTCTGCTCCAGAATTTCTTCCCCTACTTGGCAGAGCTGTGAACACCCACAAACAGTGATTCTTAACAAGAGCATTGGGAAGCCTGTCTCAGATGCACAACCGTAGCATCCTCCTGGGATTTTTTGTTTCTATATTCAAACAGCAACCAGATACATCCCATTCCTTTATAGAAAACTACCCCAAAATGGAGTAAAGGTAATGTTTCTGTGGGAGTGGCAGATGTGAAATGTGAGTGTGTTACATACAATTCAAAGTCGCTGCTGGTTTGTTGCCACATGCAGCACAATTGGATTTCTCAACTTGAGCAGTGGTAATCACGTGCCMTGGTGTTGCAAAATGAAGGAAGGCAGCAATAAGAAAGGCTCTTTTGCATTCCATGAATTAGCAGAAACAATATATCTTCTGTTGCTTTCRTACCTGATTCAGTAGTTGCTTGCTTGTTTCTGTTGGTACAAGGGCCAAGAACCGTGAAGAGCTGGAAATGCCAAGGCACACGATATGGAAGAGATCAGTCCAGGATTGGCCTCATACTGGCTTTTGAAAGAAAACTCACCAGATTTTTCATCATTTATACTTCAGTATAAAACTCTRAATAAGTTCTTTTAAAATCTAGGACAGCTACAACAGTCAGAAAAATTCAGCTGTTTTTTATTCACACAAATTTAGTAGCAGCTGTAGTTTCAGCATAAAATAAACAACAAAGAGAATTCTTTCCCTTTTGTTGTAAGCTCTCCATGCTACTCAAACCTCTGTGCATACAATGTTGAAGGTCTTTTCCCTTCCAGATGCTGCTGTCAGTGATCCTGTCTGTGCTGGGATTTGCAGGAGGAGCRTATTGTGTGGTCATCTCCTCGCTGGGGCTGATTGGGGGTCCTCTGTGTGACACAGGTGATGGACAATACCTCTACCCTTTCAGGAATGCCACTCTGGAGTGAGTATGGCTTACARGCTCCTCCAATTTTACTTTCCCTGATCTCTTCCCTATCTTTTTCCAGTAAACTTGGATTTTTCCAAAAGGAACTGATGGCTCACTCTGTGAATACCTACATTTCACAMTTCTCTGAGCAGCATGTTCCAGCTGGTCATCTCTTTGACCRAGGAATYATCCCTGCCCAAGTTTCTTTTGTTGTGCTTGTYACAAGCCCCTTGTGCAATTTGTACCATGCTGTCAAAAGGTTGGTGAGCTGTGACTCCTGCCAGAGTCAAAAGGAAATGTTCGCTTACTGTGCCACATTAATCTGTTAAATCATCTAAAATTCAGCCTGCTCTACCTACTTCTGAAAAGCAAAGCAAAAATCTTCTCTGAATCTTTAAAGTTAATCTTGACCAGCATGCTCTCCAAGCCAGAGCCAGAGAGAATGAATGGACTGGGGTGAGATACCACAGCAGGAATGGAGAATATGGAGACACATTTTAAAACCCTTACAGACCTTTCTCTTTGGTTATTAGCATAGTTTTGTTACAGGAAAGAGGAGATTCTTGTGCATGCAACAAAGTACAGATGCAGTTCTCTCCCCTAGTTATCAATGGCATCTCTGCAAAGGGAATTCTGGGGAGAATCACCAGCTTTTACCAATTATAGTACCATCTGAGACTCACTTTGTGCTATCAAATTCAGAAAAAATAATACCAGAAAACACAGAAAYCATTCTCAAGTTTTCACTTTCTAATACCTTGCCAATTATTTTCCTCTATTGCAGAAACAATTACTTGTTCAACCAGACAACATGGAGTATTTGCAAACAACCTGAAAACATTATCCTTTGGAATATTGTCCTTTTCTCTATTCTCCTGACCATTGGTGTGATTGAAGCTATTCTTTGTATTATTCAAGTCATCAATGGACTTACCGGCTTCATATGTGGCACATGTATGAGGAGAAGAAAGGTTGGTATGGAGTAAAAGCGTGCTTTACATTCTTTYCAGTTTTATTTTTCAGGCTCTGGTACTGGTACATGGTCTGAKACATCTGCAGAGCCCCTGGATGAGCTCCTCTGGGGAGCTGAGGCAGTACAGATGCATTTGCACATTCTCTTTCTCTCTATCACATGATAGTCAGGGGTAACACCGTCCTTTGATTTTTCTAAACAGCAAACCACTATGACATATTGACATACTCACTTGGTTGTGCTTCTATTTAAGAAGCCTTTTTCATAAAGTGTAATGACTCTCCCCAGCATCTGTAAGTGAGAGACAAAAAGTAGACATGTTTTAAATAGGTCAACAGTAGTAAAATTGTTATTTTACAGAATGGAAGAAAACATTTTCCAAGTTCCATTTATCATTATTGCTTCCTTTTCATTGTTTATTTGCACTGTACAAGATATTTGCGGTTCAGTCTGATATCCCCCTGGAATATTAATTAATCAATAATTTTTCATTCATTGCCTTTCAGACAAACATTTCTGGAATGTGAACGACCTGCAAGGAATGCCAAGACAAGCCCCGAGCTGCCGAGTCATATACAATAAGGATAGTGCACTGTACTGTATTTATGGGGGGACAACAAAGAAAATCCAAAATGTTCAGGCATTTCATGAGGCAAAATTATTTTTTTATAAAGAAGTCAGGATGGAAAAGGAATAGATCATTTAGATCATAGACTCCACATTCTCATCTCTCTAACATACCTGTTAAAACTCAGGTACTGGTAAACACATTAATATGTCTGGTCCTGACTKCTGTACTTTTGTATAAGTCACAACAGTCCTCAGATAAAAGATCACCACTTGCCCTCTCATGTATGTGGGAAATGGCATGTTGTTAATGTGTACAATTATCAGCTGCATGAAGTAGGTACTYTCTGGCTGATGTAAATAACCTCCTGTCCTCCCCAAATCCCACYGTGAGCTCACCCATCTGTTCCCATTAATTTTCTAGGAGAGCACTCACAGATTTGAATGATGAGGATTGAAAGGATGAGCAGAGCATATATCGAGCAGTGTCTGAGACACTGCAAAGGCAACTGAGGAACATGGTTTTCAGCCTCCTTCTGCCACTCTGGAGCCAGATTCCCTTGTGCCATGGTTTACTGTCATGTTTGACAAAGCCCAGTGCACTTCTAAATYGATTCTTCAGGAACATCTGAGAGATGTGGGAACATTAGAGGGGCATTTGAGTCAATAGAGACAGGAGAGTTTGGAGAAAGAGTTTAGAAATATCTGGYTTAACAAAGAATGGAGAACCTCACCACCAATTTTGCCTTCATGAGGCTTTGTAAGAATTTCACTAACTTCCACACAGGTCAGTATGGCTGTTCTAGAGTAGARYACACAGAYCAAGCAATYAACTAGCCAAAGATARACACAGATATAGGTAATAATTATGYGCAGCTTAGTAATAAGTAAAAGATATAATCTGAAGGCAACAAATTGCATCAGTTTTAGTGTTACAGCAAAAATAATCTCAGGYAAGAACTACTTAATTCCCAATTCAAGCAATCCTTTGACCCTGAGATAATGTCCATGACTGGGGAATTTCAGAAAACTTCAAAATCAGTGAACAAAATTTCAATGACTTCCTCAAAGATTTATTCTTGGACATGAACGGTCTTCCTTCCATTAGCCAAACTGTGAAATAATCTTTACTCATCCCAAGTGCATGTATGCAGCTATGAAAACCTGAATACATTTAAAGGACTTGGGGCCTATTTTTCAAAGAGAGACATYTATTTTTTCTCAAAGTTGCTCATATTTCTGCATTGTAGCATGGGAGTAAGCTCTTTAAAACACACTTATTGCAGACATATGTGGATGCTCATTCTGTCCTCTAATGCAGCACTCAAAATGCTTCACATTCTCCTTTATATAAAGTAGGGAAGAAAATGTCAGTTGCCTAGATGAGGAGCATATGGACCTTGGAGCACAGTTTCGCCCCTAGAAACAGGAAATTTAATCCATAAAACTTAAAAGCACGTTCTGTAAAGAAGAAAGCATAAGACTTGTCAAAGTTTGCAATCATCAGGTGCATCCAAACCTGCCAGATGGCTTAAAAAGCTCATGTTCATTGTCAAGAGTGAAGTCTGGACACTGCCACCAATTGAGCAGACAGCAAACCAGGARAAGAGGTAAAGAGGCAGCAAGAAATAAGGATATTCACATGTAGTGAGGTGGAGAGATACTCCTTCMTCAGCAGGGGCTCTATGAACTCTTCATGGTCCCTAAATATCCTCCCTCCCTCATCCCTCAGTTTTGACTTCCTGACTCTCACCTCTGGGATAAAGCCAATTTGGGCTGTGCCAGGACCAGGAGAGAGAAAGATAGCTGTCTGCTGGCACACCTCCAGCATGGAGAAGTAARTGCCCTGTGCTGCTGCCATCTGCTCATTCCAGGCTGTCCTGCCTTGGGGATGTTTCATGTCATGTCTGTGTGCCCCTGGGGACACCCTCTGTCCTGCCAACTGTGTGACCACTGGCCTCACTGATATATGTAAATATTAAATATTGCTATTCTGAATTTATTTCCTGGCTTGATTTGTGTGATCGGAAGGACTTATGAGTTTAAACTACCTCCAGTAGGAAGATAATTGGAATAACAGAGAAAGCAGAGTTCAATTATCCAACTTGAGCCACTGTGAAGAAGTCTGTTCTAGGGTAGGCATCAAGATACACAGTCCTTGGGGACAGGCAGCCTTCCCCCAGCCCACACTGAAAGAAATGCCTAAGGCAGGTGGGAGGCACTGCCTTTTTAGACAAGGCTCAGTTGTCCACCGTGGACAGGAGCATCTGGTGCTGTTTGAAGAGCAGCAAAAGACCCACTCGGATGTCCAGAGATCCGAGTGTCTCATCTGGTGTTCACAAAACAAAGGTGTGGATGACCAAAGCAAACACCTGTCTCTTGCAAGCACAAGGATGTTAAAAATCCATTTAGTGAAAATACATAAAGGTGACTAAAATTAGATGAAATTATTTCAGCTCAGGCTTTTCTTGGATCCTCCAAATTACCTTTTACCTGAGCCAAAGCCTGTCCTCTCAGAAGTGTCACCAGAGCCTTCTCAAGGAGCCAGCCATCCCACTGCAACAGGGGCAGCTCCTCAAGCCAAGCACTGTGGGGACACTTGCAAACCCAAGCTCTCCTGGTGGGCAAGGAAAGCTTCAAAAGAAAAGGTCTACACAATACTAAATAATAAAAACTTTGATTTGAACAGAGAGTTGGCTTGACTCTTAAACTCTTAAGATGYATCATGCTTCAGAATTAGGATTATTACTGATTTTAAGTTACTGGTTTGCATTTTTTTCCAAAATGGAAAGAATCCTTCCAGGGAAAATTCGTACCAAAGGAAAAGAGTGATTTTGTTCTTGAAATGTTTTTTTTTTTTTGTATTGTATAAATGAATAATTTAGTAAAACTAGGGAACTCACAGTATTCCTCTATAACTTTCTTTTCCCTATATTCATCTTCCTTCTATCACTCTCTCTCTCTCTCTCTCTCTCTCTCTCTCTCTATCTATGTCTCTACCTATCATTCTGTCTTCTCTGGATCTATCAATTTTAAATAATTAATGGTCAAAAAATCACCCAGACATAAAGACAAAAATATTTATTTAATATTGTTATGAATTCACTGTGCAATCTCACKACACAGGTTCTGATAGAAGGACTTAAAAATGTTGGGTTTGCATCAAATTATCCCTCTCTGTCCTACGTTTGAAATTCATCAGGCAGGAGATCAGCCACCTGCAATTAGGACAGACTTGGGATATTAATAAAACTTTAGACCAGGGATATCATCTGAAAAATGTAGATGTTTGGAGASCAACAGCCCAGTGTTTCAGCTGTCAGGATCAAGGACACCATCCAAATACTTGGGTTGGAAACCACAGRCTAGTTCATACCCTCTCATTTCAAGAGGATCTGTCAGTTCATTTTGATTCAAATGGCTCAGATGCCTCAGGCCCCGGTACTTGATGTTCTTGACTTGCTGGGCTTGCAGAGGTAAGCAAACTAGAGAGAGGTTGATCACTGCAGACCTCAGAGAGCCTGAGCCTCTCCTCCCAGGTGAACTCTTCTCTGCAAACTAACTTAAAAAAACTCCCAAAGAGAATTAAAAAAAAACCCCAAACCTTTTCAGACTCTCAGAGTACTCTATTTCTTCTCTTACAGAGCGCCAGCTCTTTGGCCTTGTCCCTTTCCAGGGGACAGCCACCCTTCAGAAATGCCCTTCCCTGTAAGACCTCTCCCATCCAGCAGCAYCCCTTTCATCCTGAGCCCATGGGCCACAGAGAGCCATCTAAAGCCCATCAGCAGTAATGCACATTTACTTCTTTACATTTACTTACAGTTAATGTACAGCAGCACATTTAACCCAGAAAGGCAGAGCAAAGGTGTGATCTTAGGCACAGAGGCCACTGCTTTGTCCATCTTTATTTCTTCCTGTCAGTCAGTTTCAAAGCTGAGTAGTTGCAAGTGCTCACTACTKCCCCTAGACCAGGCWGCTCAGAGCCCTGTCCAGCACYGCCTTGAACCCTTCCAGGAATGGGRCATCCACATCTTTYTGGACACCCTGTGCCAGTGCTTCATCACTCCCTCAGTAAAGAATTTCTTGGTAATATCTAATCCAAACCTACCTTATTTCAGTTTAAAGCCATTACTCKTAGTCCTGTCACCACATGCCCTTTCAGAAAGTGCATGTTCATCACATGCCCTCCTCAGCTTTCTTTAGCCTCTTCAGGTATTGGAAGGAACTTGTATCCCCCAAGCTCCAAACTCTTGGAGATGCATCAGAATATCCTGGCTGCTATGGTGTCTCCAACAGGGACTGTAACCTCTGCTTGCCCAAGTGGACATCTCAGAGGTTTTACTGCATCTCAGGTGACACCAGCCATCTTTATGTGAGCATCCAAATCAAGCTCTGAAACATCGACTGGTTATAGTGGCACTGGTCTTAAAAGCAGCCTTGAGTTCATCAGTCTGAGAACTGTCCTCCCCCTGTCCTGCCTCACAAGACCTAAAGCAGACCATTCAATCACCCCCCAATATCATGCATTTCTCCCCATGGTTTACTCAGGGAGCTTGAATTGAGCAGCACAGCATCTGGCACCCAAAGCTGCAGCCCCCCATCATGAGCGGGGTTGACACCCACCTCAAAAATCTCTTCATTGGTGAGATTTCTTTTTTTTTTTGTTTGTTTTTTTTCCCTTAAAATAGATGCATTAGCTGAGARTCATTTAATGGTACAAGAGTACAACAGATTCAGGGAGGAACTGGTCCTCTTGGTATAAGCTCGTGTTTTGACAATACTTCTTCCTTGCACTGTATATCAGCAAAACCACTCCAGAGTCAGATTAACTACCTAACCCGTCCTCTTTCTCTAAGTCTCCTTCATCCCATCATGTAATGTTTTMATTTATATTGTGTCCTACCACATCTGCCCTCCATCCCTCTGGGTCTTTAAATGAAGTTTCCCGGGAGAATTTTATGCCTATGGGTTTTTTTGTGTTTTTTCCCAAGAGATGAAAAAAAGTAGGGTGAGTCCAGACATTCTCTGCAGATGTCAAAGAACAAATTCCAATCTTTCTTTGGGCATGCTAAATTTAGCTGACCCTCACATGAAGGGTGCAAGGTCAGGTGTGTCCTCCCAGGAGTGTCTGATTGCAGAGCAGGCTGAGACCCAGATGCATTCCCCTCAGCCACGTGCATTTTCAACCTTTCCCATTCCTGCCTGGGAAATACACTGCACGACATTTACTCACAGAAAAAACTTAGCATGTGTACGGTGTTTTAAAAGTTTTGAAAACACCCATTTTGAGCAGGGAAGGCAAACCAGAGGAACCAATGGCTCTGCAACTRAGCTGCAATGGCCACTGACAATGGAGCTGCAATTTCTAGGATCTTGTAGCAGGTTCGTTTAAGGTGGAAGGGAGTGTTTTTAATTACCACTCTAAAAAAATGTTCCTTTAAAATGCAGAGGGTCCCTTTTTGTACTTGAATAACTGGGCAAAATTTAAAAGCCATTRTTCAGTTAAAATAGCATTTGGTTATAAATGCAAAGGAATATTTTCTCCTAAGGTAGGTTAAGCAATCATCTGGTTGTCATGKTTTTACATCTCTTAATTTTCACTTCTTTTAAAATTCTTATTATAGAGTCTTCCCACCACAACACTGTATACCTTACCAAAACCTTAATTTCCCTTTGCACAGACAAATATCACAGGTAACATGGGGCTCCTGCACTTCTCCCCCTTCCTTCTCACAGCCATCACCTMTGTCCCTGTGTGTTCCTACCATGTCCTGCTGATGGGATACGCTCAGCCTGTGCCACCGTCATCTCCATGCACAGCTACAGGAGATGGCACTGCAGAAAACCTTCCTAAACATTTGCCCTTTCACTCAGAGTGCATCTCAGAAGAAGACATCTGAGATTTCCCCATGGAAAGGAGTTACCCACTCCACAAATGAACACAGGTATCCAGGAAAGTCATACATGCACCCTAAAAGGGGCGGATTTTATGTAGAATTGATTATAAAGAGCCATATGTAGACAGATGGTAAGCACCAACAGAGCAGCTAAAAAAATACATATCTACAATAAATGTAACCAACTTAATTCCTTGATGCATATATGAGGGATTATTTCTGTTTACAGGGAACTTCACACAGTAGTTTTAAAAAGTCTGTATATTTTCTATAGTTTCATTGAAGAGTCCAGCACCACTTGCTTTCCTACAAGTTTCCAATGCTTGCTTTGAGTGTCATCATGTAGCTCCTTCCACCAGTTAATGATAAATATTTTACTGTTTCCTAGGTTTATTTTGATCATTACTTAGAGTTTACTTCAGTTAACCTCCAACAGACGAATTCTTAGCCCTATCTTCTGCTTTAGCCTTGTGCCTAGAACCCAGATGGATTATCTTTATACCATTTCATAGCAGACAAAATATAACATTTCCCCTAYTTTAAGCCAAAGCTGGACTACCCCTCACATCAGTGTTCCATTATGCATATCAACACTAATTCCTATGCTCCTAATCACTGCTCCTCGTAAAGATAAGATTGGATATCTACTGGAGAAGGGGAAAGGCTGCAGAATTGCCAGTTTGTCTCTGAAGACTTAGACTCTGCATCCAGTTCTCCAGACTTTGGGGTTTATTGCTCTGTTTCAACTGCTTCTTTTGTTGCCAAATTCAGGAAATACTCAGAAGTTTCTTTGCAAGGCACCACTATTTTTACTGTTTTTTCCAACTGTATACTCAATCAAAGAACATTATCATCACRCCATTATTCCTCTCTATAATCTAAATTAAGCAACAGAAAATGGCTCTAAATATACCAGGCTTAGTATCTGTGAGTGTATTTTTTACCTTAACTTTAGCCACTGGAATTTGGGCTTCTTGGAAAAGCAGAAAGGATCAGCAGAACACAAATTCAACAGAGATGGCCATGGTTGGAGGCAGGAATATAAATGTTTTCATTGGATTGTTTACTGCAACAGGTAAGTCTTCTTAAAAGACTTTTAAAAACTCTTCTTAAAACATATGTATTGCATAGATCTGGGTGACTATTCTTTCAAAGGAAGTGAACTCCTTTAATGTCAGGTTAGATTTTACCTAAGTGTGACTTTAAAGGAGTATGGTTTCATGAATCATTTTGGGATGGATTCTTACAAACCTCTTCAGACTGAGCAGAACATAATGTTTATGTAGATTCTTTTAAACTRAAGAAATTAATTTAAAAGTTTAGTTAAGAGTTGAGAGTTTAATTTAAGAGTGAAAAAAGAATGCAACAATTTTCATTAAGGAGGACTGAGGTCTTAATTGTCCACAAGTTTCTATTACCCAACACAAACAGAAGAATTTTACTGATGGAAAAGTCCAGTCCTGTGTGGAATTAATTGTCACTCATGGTGAGTGTTGGTCTCTCTCTTAACGAGCGTCCCTCAACTTTCCTTTTCTCTCCTTGAACCTGGCACAATCTGAAATTTGCTTCCCTGACCTGTTTTTTGTAAAGGCATCCCCCAGTGGCATTTGCCTGGCTCAGACACTTAAGCCATTGTTTGTYGCAGGTTTGTTATCKTACYGCAATGTCTGCTTGTTTTCCCTRTRTTTTCCTRTTTCTGCATTTGTTTTCCCTAAYGTSTATTTTCTTAGACCCTGTAAGTGATGCTTTTGAAAAAGGGCAATTCTACACAAGCAATTCTGGTTCCTCTAGCAAAAGTCTTCCTCTGAGGAAAAAAAAATGTAATTTAAAATAACAATATTCAAATTGCCTCTAAATGTTTAAAGATTGGGCTTTTCCATACACGCACACAAATATCCATTCTTGAAGCTGGAAAAATATTCAGAGTGAGATTCTAATACTGTTACCTGTAGTCAGCAGCACATCTCTGTATTGGAKGAAACTCTGCAAAGAAAATAGAGGTGTGATTAAATCTTTGTGTGAGAAAAATGTTTACAAACTCTCAGAGTGCTCTACAGAATTAGTTGAGAATACATGCCTCAATTCTGACCTTTTCACTTTCCATGTTTACAGCCACCTGGGTTGGAGGAGCATATATCAATGGCACAGCTGAAATCATCTACATGCCTTCAAAAGGACTACTGTGGGTCCAGGCACCTGTGGGATTTGCCTTGTCCCTTGTTATTGGTAAATAATTCATGTAATTAAGACATGTAAGATTTAAAAATATATCATATGAGTATAGTAAGATATGTAACAGAACATAGTGTACACTTTAAATGCAGTTTTGTTTTTTCAGTCTCCCATGTATCCAGAATAAGTATTTATAATGCTGTCCTCTGAACAGAAACATAACAAGTTAGGGTAATTTGGAGCTAGTGTAGAGTTTTGCCTGCTTGTAGCAATTTATAGGACAAAAATCTTATCTAAGAATTTAGAAGAGTGTMGGTATGTGCATATTTCTCTTTTCACATGGTCTCTAATTCACAGACTATTGAGAGTATTGGTATCTAATTTTTAATTTGGAATTTCTGTGTGATGAAACAACAGTATCTTGATTTTTCCACTAAAATGCATTTTCCTGAGTGCTCTCATCTCAGGATGAATGTGTCACACATCCAACTTATCCCACTTAATAGCTGGTCATTTTTGTCGATACTGAGTTAAGTGTGCAGTGTTCTATACCTGAGCTGCCTTTTCTAACCCTGAGAATTACTGGGCTCGTGCTGAGGTTCAGCTCTCTTGCCAAGACCAAAGTTGCTTCCAGGCCACATTGTGTTATACCATAACTCTTCAGGGGCACAGTATGATGAAAGCAAGGAGACCTGTGCAGACCTTACACACAAATTTCTAAAAGAACAATAACCTTTATTCTCAAGTCAAAGAAAAGARTCCAACTGACGTGAATATGAATCAGGCTTGGAAATATATTGCCAGTATTGCTTATGTGAGTAATTCTTACTAATGAAACTGAGGAGTGCAGGTCTGATCCTGCAATCTTTGCTCAGGTCAGTAGTGCCCAGACAAGCAGTCCTGCTGGCTTYAGGGTCAGACACAATAGGTATTCTTTGGTTTTAATGAGACGGCCACACATCTGAAGTCTAATATTCAGATGAAGATGGGTGGGACTCTGCTCAATGTGCAAACAATACAATTCTGGGAAGAGACAATGAGGCCACCAAAATGAAAAATGTAATCAGAAAAGGACCATGTATCAACAGGTTGCATCACATGACCAAGGACACAACTTTGCCTCCCTTTTATCCAAATGTGAGTCTTCAACGCCTCACTCTGCCTACTGACATCTTCCACAGGATGCATTTCAGAAAACTTTGTCTCAGATTGGCAGGTCATTGGGGACGGAGAGCAGATTATATGTGTATGTCCACTGAACTAAGTTCCTGTTACAGTCACACAGGTATTTTATGCCATTTTGGGTGCCATAAGATGTCCTCCCTGGCCTCCAGTAGGCACTCCAGAAAGATGTAGGTGTGCCARAAGTGGATGATCATATATGTCAGTTGTGAGAAGACATCGTTTATAACCTGGGACTTCTCAAATGATAAAATCCCACAATTAGCAAGTGAATTTCAGTGTCTGGTTGGCTGCATCATTCTCTGGTGTCCATTATGTATGAATTCCACTCTCACTGGGTGGGTCTGATACCCAAATACCATACTATTCTCACCTTTTTTTCCCCTAGAATATAAAACATGCAAAATTCTACCAAAATGACCTTAATTTCTGATAGGTGGTATCTTCTTTGTAAATCCAATGAGATCCAAGAATTATGTGACAGTGACGGACCCCCTTCAAGAAACTTATGGGAACATGATGGGAGCTTTACTCTTCATCCCACCACTGCTAGGAGAGGTGTTCTGGTTTGCAGCTATCCTGGCATCCCTGGGTAATTATTTGCTTTCCTGTTATATTTGTTAAAGATCACRAGGCATGACTGTCAAAGTGTAATACACATTTGGGAATTGTTCTGGACTAAGCTGTGGAAAGTTATGCTTCATGTCTCCTTTTGTGAGAGGAACAAGCATTTCTCATTTTTGGAAATAATGTTTCTAGGTTTAAAACAAATGACAGTGCTATATCTTCATTATATTATAACAGAGAAGTCTGGCAATGTGAGTTTGTACCTTCCTCTTGCCTGTGGGACAGCAGATATAAAAAGGCAAAATGCTTTGGCAATGCCATGCAGCAAAGTGTGGCAGTAAGAGCAGGAAGGAAACGTGGGCTCTCTCAAGATTCCACTCTGCACCCTCTCTGCAGACTGCATTTTTCATACAGTATRTTGTACTGGCACCCCAGGAATAACATGTCCTTATTTATTCTCTATTTTGCACATATGAAATATGTCTTAAATACTTGACTGTTGTCCTTGTCTGCAGGAGCAACAATGAGGGTTATCCTGGATGTTGGAGGCTCTTGGGCTATCATCATCTCAGCATGCACTGTCATACTTTACACTCTACTGGGAGGCCTCTACTCTGTTGCCTACACTGATGTCATCCAGATGGTTTTCATCACCCTCAGCCTGGCAAGTCCTGTACATTTCTTTATTACCAGTTTTCTAGCAAAATGGGAAAACCCTGCTCTGCTTTTCAGCATGTCTCAGACCCAAGAATAACTTCCTTGACCTATAGGTCCTCTTGAGGAGAACAGGTTTCCTGAAAAATCTTACAATCTTTATAAGTCTTTGTGCCTTATGCATTTCAAACAGTGCTCACACRAGCCATTGGCCTTGCTGGGTGAACACAGAAAGGTCTGCCCAAAAGTGAAGTTTGCAGAAYTTGTCCAGAAACATCTTGAATGGAGAGTCTGTCTACAGAAAGGACCAATTGACCKGAATTACAGACTCATGTTCTTGATGATTCCATGAACCAAAACGTGTAGATTTAGTGTAAGGAAGGGAGAGAAAGGAAAATTCTAAGTCTGGGTTTAATCATATGTAACTCTCCATTCTACATCTACCTTAATTTAAATATCTGTTCTCCAAGAACATGGACACTGGGAAAATGGTTAACTATTTCCATTTCTACCCTAGTGGATCTGTATCCCCTTYGCCCTGGTGAACTCTGCAACAGAAAGTATTTATTATACAGCAACCCATCAATCTTACCAAGACCCCTGGATTGGGAAGATAGAAAAACAGTATCTTGGAAGGTGGCTGGATGACTTCTTCTACTTGGTAYGGAGTATTTCTGGACAAATGGTTGGGAGTAGGCATTGTAAAGGGACTTCAGTCTGGAAAGTTTGTGGGTTCTTTCAGCCAGCAGCCCTGCATCACAAGGCCAGCTGACAGARCTGGATGATGTGTAAAACCTTCTCTCAGCCCCCTGCAGCACRCTAAACAGACTGAGGAGATCCAGACTCAGCTGTGGGATGAAAAGAAGTAGTAGGGACATTGCATCCTTTACCCACACAGAGGAACACACCTCTTGAGTAAGACCATCCAGGCAGCCAGTTCCTCTCCTGGCACATAAATGAGTAGTTTCCTACCTTTTGAGACACTGGTCTTCGGGCCTTAATAGTGTGCTTTTAACATAAATATATAAAATTTCCTCTATTTGAAAAAAAAAAATAACATTACTGCAGGTCATCAGCAAGCACAGTGTCATTGGCTCCACAGCACAACACAACTTTTGGGTTACCAGTACAGCCAAGACTACAGGAGGTTGTTCTGTTCTTACTAAACTGATARTGATACACAGAAGCTTATTTGGTGAGGACAGGATCTTCAGATTTTATCTGATTAATTTTGTGTGCTAAGAAAGTGAAAATTATGCTTTTATTTTTCATTTTAAATGCAAAAGAGCTATTTTGGGTAGATTTATTTACAAAAGTCACACTCCTGAAAAGCTTTCATTTCCCTTCTTCTGTGCCTCATTCACCATTCCAAGCAACCATTTTTCAGTTTTCTCCATCTGCCAAACCATTAACCTGTTTTCATTAAAACTTCACATCCATCACAATGAAAACAAAGGAAAAGGGAATTAATTCTCAACTATCAGAAATATCAACCTCCAGAGTTACAGCTGGGCACCATTTATGCATTTGAAATGATAATTCGATAACACAAAAGATTATTATGGATGATGCCCTACAGCAGCCAGCAGCCTGGAGGGTACCACTGGTAACTTAAGAATGTTTCAGGTGCTTGGGAGCATCCCGTGGCAGACTTACTTCCAAAGGGTGCTCTCTGCTGCCTCGACAGGACAGGCAAGGCTCATCTCCTACCTCTCTGGACTCGGGTGCTTTGCAATGGCCATCCCCTCGGTGCTCATCGGCGCAGTCGCAGCATCAACAGGTAAATCAAATCGTTTCTCTCTGAGTAATCAATGTGGTTTCAGCAAAAGTCATTAAAATGGGATCCAAAGGAGTCCTGATATAGATCTCAAATTACTCAGTCCTGTGCCCCTTGACACCGAGATAGGTGATCTGTACCAGAGGTACAGTGCACATCTACTTAAAGGCATTTACATAGACCTATTAAAAGCTATTTTCTTGTGATGAAATGAATTTTCCTGGACCTTGTGTTGAGGAAAGATGAAGGCAGACTCTGTAAAACCCTGTACAATCCTATTYTAGAAGAAATTTTATGGTGCCTTCTGTTAATGCCTTAGACATGTAAGACCCAGCAACGTTATGACAGATTGTTAATAAGGTTCTCACTTGAAGGAATCAAAAAGTTCAGCCCTGTAAACGCCACTTCTGTAAAMTGATCACAGCCTCCACGCAGGGGATCAGTCCTGTGTTGTCTGGGAGCAAGGGTTAAAGTAGATCATTGAACATTTAAGCAAACCAGTTGAAGTCATGAGTTCATCCATCATGAGGGATATCAGAGCAAAACTCCCTTCTTCTCATGAGCAGTGTCTAGAGGTTGACCTTTAGCTTTAGTCCCAGTTGTGGAAACACACAGTGCACAGCTATTTCTACAGATGCTGCTGAGGAAAAGGGAAATCTTTGATCTAGTGGGAGCTGCAGCATGCTAAAGGGAATCACAAAAGTTCACAAAAGAACCCAAAAAATCAATCYAAGTCCTAGAACACTGAGTGGATGTCAGTTCTTAGCCCTTCTGTGACTCGCCCCTGTGAAAATGCAACTTCAACCACAGCAGAAATGTCCGCAAAGAATTTGTTGTGAATTTTCCTTGTTTTGTTTTAAAGACTGGAATCAGACAAGCTATGGYCTTCCAAGTCCATTTGAGAGAGGGGAATCAGGGATGATACTACCRCTTGTTTTACACCATCTCTGCCCAGCATACATCTCCATAGCTGGTTTGGGAGCCATCGCTGCTGCTGCAATGTCTTCTGCAGATTCAGCTCTCCTCTCCGCTGGCTCCATGTTCGCTCACAATATCTACAGGAAAATCCTGAGGAAAAAGGTACCTGGTTGCAGCATTCAGCAGTTTTGGTGTGAGGAAAGACAGTCTTGTTTCAAGGCCATTTCTAAACCAGTCTGTGATTGAAGGTATGTGTCCTTCAGCTGCAGAACTGATTTCTKGAGATAGAGCTCCAAATATAAGCCAGGGTGTTCATAATCTTGGTACGGGAACCAATACCCATACTGGCGAGCCTTGCYCATTCTAACATAACTGTTATAAAATTTGGACTAAGATATTAATGGAAACAGCATAAAACCATGACCATTAAAATCAGAGGGCACCTCCAGGGGTGCCTGCCTTGCCTGGCTGCTGGTGGCACATAGTGCCTGAAAGCATCAAGGGCTTGGCAAGAACCAGTGCAGGCCAGGGCAGTGCTGGCCATCCTGCCAGAAAATGCTGGGTCTGTAATGCTGCAATCTCTGCTTTACAGGCTTCAGAGACAGAGGTGCTGTGGGCCATGAGGACCTCCATGTTGGTGTTTGGGGCTGGGGCTGCTGCTCTGGCTTTTTACTCCAGCTCTGTGTACGACCTCTGGTTCCTCAGCGGGGAGCTGGTGTACGCCCTCCTCTTCCCCCAGCTCTGCTGTGCTCTCTTTGCTCCCAGCACAAACACCTATGGATCAGCGGCTGGCTTCTTGGTTGGGCTCCTGCTGAGGCTCCTGGCAGGGGAGCCTACCCTCAGCATCCCCCCCATCATCTGCTACCCACCCTGCTCCCTGGAGAGYGGCACCTACAGCCAGCTCTTCCCCTTTAAAACATTCACTATGCTTCTCACCTTGGGCACAATCCTTGCTGTTTCACACCTGGCCAAGRCTTTGTTTCAGAGAAACCTCCTCCCTCACAGCTGGGATGTTTGCAGTACCACGGGGGGAACTGGCATCCTCATCCCCTTGCAGCAGGCAGAGAAACAGGAGCATTTGCCAGCCACTGCACTAGAAGAGAAGAACGATTAAATGTGGGGCTTCCTTTGAAAAGCCACAGTGCATTCAGCAGTTTGAGTATGGCACAAACAGCATTGCTCTATCCTTTGCTTTCTCCACTAATGATTTGTTTAAAGTCCTCACAGAGAAATAAAGAAGCATTCTGTTCATCCAAGGAGAATGTATGAGTTTGAAGTCAGCAGTGATCAAAGTCACATGGTGATGGAGCACAATCTTGTGGCAGTGAGCACAGGACACCTCAGGCCCCAGCAGYGCTTCGAGGTGCCCCTGGTATTTCACCAGAAAGCAAAACCATACATCCTGCTTCAACACTTAGGGTGTTCCCAAGTCACATACTTTCCTCACCACAAATGAGACAAATTAATGTTTGTTAGATTGGNAAAAAAAAAAAAAAAAAAAAAAAAAAAGGTGAGTAGACCTGTTTCCATTACACAGTGAGGGTTTTAGCATAATCATAATCATCCCCGGGAGCACATTGAACCTCTGAAAACACAAATTACTGAAAGCAGTGCAACCGCCACGGCAGTCCATCAGTAAATATCAGTTCTGCACCATTCCTTGTAAGCTTTGCAAACCTTTTCTTTGTACTGCAAAATCTTTGCCCATCTSTCCCCACTGCAGTATCAATCAGTGGATCTCACAGCCTGAGAATGTGTAAGACATCCTTTCTTATACGAMCTGTTAGGGCAGAAGCAGATGAGGAAGATGAAGTAGCAGCCCTTCATTGTTYAATAAGAAAGTTTTACGTAGCCACTATTTACAAAAACTCAGSCAGACATAAAAACAGAGGTGCCAGAGATACGATTGAATTAATTTTGTCTAAAATACCTGTAAATCATTTGTGTCAAGGTTTTACCCCAGTACAGTGATAGGATGTTATGTTAGACACACAAACTGTTGTTTGAGAAGTCAGAGGACTGTGATGACAGAAAGGTGATTGAAACTGATCCTAAACTTTCCTGCAGGGACACAAAATCCTTGAAGACAAGATCCCAAAAGATTCATTCCACAGATGAGTACAGAAAAGCTCCCAGTACCTTGTTTGCATAAATTTTTAATGGCTTGGAAGACAAGGAACCCAGCTAAATAGTGAGTTTGGACTCTAGCCTGAAGTCTGATGGACTGATAATGTGCCCCAGTGAGATGGATCATTAAGATGTGAGCTGAATTAAAGATTCAGGAGGATTCTGTAGTAATGGCTCACAGATTGCTGTCATTTTAAACTTCCCTCAGCAGCTGTGCAGTGTTTTACCAGGGTCAGTTGCAATCCRCCCACAGCAGCCAGCAGGAACCACACTCACCTTCCAAAGTGGTTGTGGGAGCTGCTGTSAGTGGAAACACCTGGCACTGATGGAAGGAAGATGTTTACCGGCATAATCAAAATACCCATAGCAGAGGAACCCTCACAGCCAGGTGAGCTGCTGAGGTGAAAACAAGATGCTGCTTTGTGATTTACTTTCAGGATGTGCACGCACAAGGTGAGAAACTCTGCTGGTGCCACCATGCACAGCTGCAGCAAGCTCAGCAAGGAGCCATGGGACATTCAGAACAGTACCACGGAAAGTGTCGCAGCTTGGGAGGAGGACAGTCAGCCCTGCGCTCTAGATATGGCTCTGATGACTGCTGCCAGTGGGGATCATTCACCTCTTTTTAAATATCCATCTTCAGCAAGGTGGAGAATCTGCTCCTCATCAGAAAAATAYCACATAACCTTATGTTTAGCACTAGTGTTAGTGAGCACTTGGGCACATCAACCTTCCTGTGCACATCAGTTCCTGTTGATACACTTGGTTAAACCAAGACCAGAGATTCTCTCCTGTGCCTCTAGAGACTGCCATGAAATATTAATTATAATGTGTCTAGAAAAGGGGAGAAAACTGATTTAAAAATCAAAAGCATTGCATTGATTGTGGCCCTAGGTGGTCACCCACTGGATTCTTTGACACGGCWGGTATGTGAGTGGGAGTGTGTGAGGTTGTGTTTAGCCAAGGGAGGCACCAAAGCTGTCATTACCAAGAGAACAGGGCTCTCGTAAATCACAGCTGCTCTATGCTGATTCAAGCATACTCCCCTGAGAGATTCAGGGGTGACCTAGTTTGGGGACCTGTCCATCCCRCTGTGTGGAGCACACCAAAGCTAACATGCTTCAGTAGAACCAGTGCACAAATCTGCTGCATGGTCCAGATGAGACAGAAACCCTGATGTCCTTGTGCCAAGGTCATCATCCTGCTTCCTGCCCATAGAATCACAGAATGTTAAGGGCTTGGAAGGGACCTTAAAGATCACCTAGTTTCAATCCTCCTGCCATGGGCAGGAACACCACTCACTTGGTCAGTTTGATCAGGGCCCCATTCAACCTGGCCTTGAACGCTTCCAGGCACTTGAACACTTCCACCCACAACTTCTCTGGGCAACTTGTTCCTGTGCCTCACCAACCTTTGAGTAAAGAATTTATTATCTGATCTAAAAATACTCTCTTTCATTCAAAAAATATTGCCCCTTGCTCTATCACTTGTCTGCTCATATAAAATGTCCCCTTTCCTTCTYTTCATAAGCCCCCTTAAGGGCACCAGAAGGCCRCAATGAGGTCTCCCTGGAGTTTTCTCCAGGCTGAACAACTCCAAATCTCTCAGACTGTCTCCAAAGGAGAGGTGGTCCATTCCTCTGATCATCTTTGTGGCCTCCTCTGGACCGACTCAGCATATCTTTCCTGTGTTGGGGCCCCAGAGCTGGATGCAGCATCGCAGGTGCTCATCAGAGCAGAGCAGAGGGRCAGAAGTTTCTCCCTCACCCTGCTGGCCACASTGCTTAGGATGCAGCACAGGATCCATCCCACACAGCAGCTCTGACAGGCAAATGCCTGTATCTGGAGATGCCTTTTCGATATGCTGTTGTGCTCAAGTTCTCCTGCTTTCACCCTGCAGAGACCCAAAGTTGGACRTTCAAGCCTTTCTGTGCTAATGGGCTTGGCGTGGCAGGCAATAGATCCACAGCTTCCTGAGAGAGCAGCAAAGGACACTGCCAAAAGTGTCACCATCACCACTATGTCACCACCCAGCATCACCATAGAAACTCACAGACTTCAAACAGGAGAGTCTCCATGCTGTCAGGGATATCTGGCATGCTCAGCCATACCTGGCCCTTCCAAAACTTCCCTAAATTTCATACCACTGAAAAGGCTCTGCTTTGTGTGAAGAGAGGAAAATGGWGAAGATACAATTACTGTAACTCTGCTGAATGTTTACGGTTTTCCATCCTTATATGACTCTCCTCAGAACATCCCCAGCAAGCTTAAAAAGAAAACATTCATCAAGGTCGAACAAAGTTTTGAAAGCAATTAGCTGCAAGTAAAATAAATATAAAAGTAATYCTGTCCTATTTTTAATGCTGAAATGCCTCGTTGTTCCAGTCCAGCAGAGCTAAGGTCCTTGAGGTTTGCTAGCATGGGGGATAATGACCCARCTCCCACAAAGACATTCTGTTCATGGGTTACAGTATTCCCTTATTTTTCTTTCCCTCCTTTATAAAAAAAAAATCATTTGTGCACTGGAGGGCCCCAGTTTATCTCTCCAATGTGGATTTACCTCCTTTGACCCTYAGAAGTGTCCACGCCAATAACTCCATAGGGTTTCAGTTTCCATTAACTTTTCTCAGCTTAGACARCTGCTACTTAAAGCAGCAAACACCAGCATCCAGGCAGCACTCTATTGCTGCCTGAGCCAGCAGGATCCATTGAGATACCCTGAGGCTCCCACTGTCTTTTCTTTGACATTTTTATAGTTCATCTGCAGAACATCTGAAATGGTATTAGAGAGAGAAATTCARTTAAGAAAGAAGAACAATACAAAAYCAATGCCATGTACATTWGGTAGATTAACAACYGGCTAACTGACAGGTTTGAAAAGCAATTGCATGCAGGAAACTATCATCCAGAATGAGAACCTCTAGTGAGGTTGATTCTTGGCATTATGCTAAGGAACTGCCCTTACAGTGACTGGGTGGGCAGTGAGGAGCAGTCCACATTGTGTGCTCTGCTGGTCCAATGAGCTGCAGGTCAGKGTGGGCTCATGGAAAACCCAATGTAGGTGTCTACTGACAGATCAAGTGCATCACAGTCCAAAACTAACTGTTGGATGTGTTGTCCTCAATGCTACGCTAAGCAATGTCAAGATTTAGGTGAGATCAATTTTACCCAGAGCATGCTCCTGCTGYTTTGTCTCTTATTTCTCCCACAAGCAGGGTTTATGACAACATCCAGTATCTGTTAAAACTAGACAAATTAAGACTACAAATGAAGCTAAGCATTTTAAATGTAAAGTCCATTAAATAGAGCAAGTTGGCAGGGACTGAGGCGGTTCATCATCACTGAAAATGCTGTRGTGAAACTGGAAGCTATTCTGAAAGTTATCCTCTGTTTTAAAAGGAATCCATTCAGTGCAGCCCTAGGATMTCTGACGTCCAACCCAGAGTTCAGACTGACAAATCCCCGTGACGCTGTTTGTCCCTTACTTCYCCCACCCCTGCTGGAGATGAGCAACCAGGTACCACTGAGGTAACCACTGCCACTTCTACCTTAATGCTGACATTGCTCAGAGCCCTGCCTGCCACCCTTGAACTTCAACAATGAGAAGTCAAGACCAAAGTGTGGCTTGGAYTTCTGAACCAAAAGTGGATCCTCTCTGTATACTGGACCTCAAGYTGTCTGTTCAAAGATGAGGGAAGGCCTTCTTCTCTCAGTGATGGTGCTGCATGACCTCCTCCAGCAGCCACCTACTCATCTTGCACTGAATAATCAATGAAGTTTCCATCTCTGGTGGGCTGGCAGCAGCTCCTAAGTCCTCCACACACATAGGCTGGGGTGGGGCATGAGGCCAAGGTATAGCTGGTGCTGTGATATCTGTGGTGCTCCAGGGGAAATCACCCACGGAGCCTGTGCAAGGGTCTGAACTGTGACTGCCCTGAGTTACCCATACTTGTTTCCACGGGAGACACCATAATTACACCACCATTGCTCAATCACAGCCATTATCTGAAAGGCCACATGCCTGACATGCTTCAGCAGTCGTTCTGCAGGGCTGGATGGGCTCGATTCAATCTGCTTCAGTGCTCTGTATTCCCAGCTGCCTTGCAGGTGCTGTGTCCAGATATGGGAACTGGCACAAAGGAGGCTGTCTGCAGCGAGGAGCATCAATTAATGCTCTCTCCCTCTAGAGAGACCCTGTGGCAGCCCCTGCTTGGTGCTTCAGCAACCCAGAGAGAGCCTCATCAGTGATAGGAAAAAGAGTTCTAGTTTTGACAGCTTAGACCACATGAGGGCACAGCTGTGCTGACAGGACAGGTCAAAGTAAATGCCCTGCCCCAAATTTGGGCCAAATGAATTGGAGAGGTTCAGGTGATCCACATAAAAAGTGCAGTTGAGAATAAAGTGTGARTATTTAAATCACCCGTTTCAACTAGACCAGCTTAATCATTCTCAATTATTACTTTGTTTAATTATTATGTCAAATTTTACTTACATTGGCACCCAATCTGTACATATCAGTACTCCTGCAACTTTGTACAGTGACCAAATCAGAGATGGTAAACAGGCTTGAGTACCTGGGGCATCCCAAGACTTGAGATGAAAAAAGCTTGTGTTATTTTAGTAATGGAGAGCTAACAGACCAGAACTGCCCACAGTCTTTCYTCTTACAGCTATTGATTGATTTGAGGTGAGGACAGAGCTTTTTGTACTGTGCCTCTGCTGGAAAAAAAAAATGACACAAAGAAACGACTGACATACAAAGTGCAGATTTAGCCAGGTTCACTTCAAATGCTGAATTTATTTTTTCTTCTTATACAAATGGAAGGAATGTTTTTACACAACAAATGTTCTTCTCACTTCCAGAAGACTGCAATAAGCTAAGCCTRGATGACCAACCTCATGTAAAAGAGGAGGGGCCAGCAGGATGCCATTTTTCAACTACTCCTGTGCCAGGTACACATTTCTGTTACTGGTTTGGAAGCCTGCAGCTCTCTCCTGCTCTCTGCCAGCTGTTTCCAGCTCACTGCACCATCAACCAAAATCATCCCAAGGCAATGGTGAGCAGGATCTGCAGCCCTCTGACCAGGTGGATGCAATGCCCTGCAGTCCCTGTCAACATTTCTTTGCTGAGTTTTCTCCTATTATTTCTTGCAGGATGAAATTACCTCTAAAGAGTTATCTCAGGTGTGTAATCTCTTTGAATATTTAACTCTGGTSGTTTTTTATCTTTTCTTCTGCAAAAGACAAGGTCAAATCCAAAAAAGGTATCAAAGCAAAAAAGTGAGGAAAAAAAGCAAACCTTCTGCATAAAGCACTTCCATGTACTCATGCAGCAYATTAGAGAGCAAAAGGAGCTCTCTGGCTCCTATCTGGCTGTTGTTGCAATTGTTAATGTG
This sequence comes from Malurus melanocephalus, assembly GCF_030028575.1. Taxonomy (NCBI): domain Eukaryota; kingdom Metazoa; phylum Chordata; class Aves; order Passeriformes; family Maluridae; genus Malurus; species Malurus melanocephalus. The sequence goes on from NW_026624154.1 coordinate 98,328, forward strand.
GTTTTATTCCATTATTAATGGCACCAGAAAGAGAAGTCAGGCCCTCCAGACAAACTTGAGAGACTGTTGTCTCACATCTTGCAATGAAAAGAAAGGGAAAAAACCCCACCTAAAATAATGGAAATAAGCAAAGGGAAGGGGAAGGAAAACATAAAATACTGAGCAYATAGCAAAATCTGCTGATGCCTATAGAAGGATAGGGATGGCAAACCAAATCTTTTTCAGATCTTGTAAGTCATTCCCAGAGGCTGGTTTTAAGGCCACTTTGTAGTTAAACAAAGCAAACCTAATTTTCTGACAGTGTGTGTTATATTGCTTGATATGTTTATGATTCCTAGAACTGCTGTTTGACAAGCAGAGAAAAATAAAACCAGAAGAGCAGCATTAATGGATGAAAAACCTACAACCTAGAGTGGCATATCATTAGCCTCATCTGAATGTGGCTAGACAGGATTTTGATAAAAAAMTTCATTAGGAAAATACAGCATGAATAAGCCAAGGTAAGTAAAATTGGGAATAACACTCTGATCTGGCTTTTCTGAAAAGTTACCCTGAGTTAGCTACCAAATCCTTGCAGAAGGCAGGATTCCAGACAGGGTGCATATCTTCACTCACACCCGGCAGAAACAGCTCCCCTGCTGAAGCTYTGCACTGATGCCCAAGCACCAAAGCTCACAATCCACACATCAGCTTGTCCACAGCATTTTGTTCAAACTCCAGCCCAACAGCAGGAGATAYCTGCTGAAGCTTATGCCCCACTGCCTTTGGGTTGCTGGGAGGCAGGCAGGTGCCAGGGGGACTCAGAGGGGTCAAGCATCAAGGTTTAATTCAGTTAGATTGGTTTCTAATCAATGACACAACTATCATCCCTACAAAAGGAAATTACCTCAGGTTATGCCAGAGGCTATTACTGAAAACTGCTTCTCTGCAAGGCTTGTCAAGCACTTGAACAGGCTGCCCAGGGAGTAGAGTCACCATCCTGGAAGAATTTAAAAGATGTGTAGATGTGGTGCTTATGAACACGGTTTAGTGGTGGACTTGGCATGCTGGGTTAATGGTTGGCTTGATGATCTCTTCCAACCAAAATGATTCTATGATTCCTTAAAGCCCAGAGATTCTGTAGTYGCTTGTGGATAGGGCTGTACCCCATGGCCCTCAACACCTGCCCCTACAGTACAGCTCCCTGTGGCCACACTCCTCCAGGCCTTGTCAGTGGGCCCCCACCCTATCCAGCACTCACTCATCACTGCTGTTTCACATCTTCTGCTTAAGAGAAACCTCCTTCCTTGCAGAAGAGATGTTTGCAGCACAGAGGSAGGAAGCATTGCTTCCAGTGGGCTCTCAGGGAGAGAGGAACCAGCCAGCTTTCAAACAAATATGGTTTATAGTAGCTCGATTAAATGCTTTCTTCATGCTGGGCATTTTGTGACATGTATTGAGGTGCAGGTTATATTTAAAAAACCCCAACCCCTAGATATTTTATAGTTTTCYTCTTAAAAAAAAGAATTCAAAAGTTCTTTGCTGTTAATTACTGATGCTGAACACAAACACAGGACTCCTTTTGGTCACAGGACTGAACGTTTGACCTATGGCAGCCAAAACTGCCAAAATTTGAGAGGAGCTCCAAGCCTGGGTTTCCATTTCTTTACTAACATCTGTCTTTCCAAGTGAGTGCATTTACTCAATGCAACCAGTATGCTACATTTAAAATATGCAAGATTCAATTCATTTTATATGARGATATAGCTCATATGTTGTGCTGCCAAAATAGGTCACTGGGCCAAGAGCTCAAAAATAGCTTAAATAAAGGATGAAAGAAATAAAAAAGGAAAATGACATCATGTCATGTCACCATGAGAACTTTTTTAATGCTTTGAGGAATAAAAATACCATGAAACAACAGGATCAGGAAGCAACTTTGTCAGTGGGAATCTCCCAAGGGAAGGACTGCACACTTTTTCTTGTAATTACATTTTCAGCAGGGACACCCAGGCACAGTGTTGGCCGGATGTAGCAGAGGGGATTTGGCAAAGCACAGGAGCAGCTCAAACAGACGAGATGKAAGGGAAGCACTTCATGTCCTGCCTCTGCAGATCGAGTGCAAACACACTTTCAGGCAACCCCAGCACCATGACAGGCTGCAAAACCCACGTGGATAAAACGTTTGGGCAGTACATCCTCACTGACCTCTCCCTGCCCCTTCACCTGAGTGCCAAGAGATGCACCCCAACCCCTGTGGGACTCACCTGTGCTCCTCACACACAGCCAGYACATAAGGAAACCCGCACCATTCCATACAGTGCAGTGTGGGAGTGGCTGCTCAGTGCAGGCTCTCTAGCAGATCCTAGCTGTCCCTGTCACCTGGGTGATTGCCCTTTCCTCCCACCCACCCTGAGGAGTTTGTGCTGAGCAGCACGCTGAAGTGTCTCTCTTTAATCCACACACTGCTAAAGAAAACTTAAGGAGAGAGAAACACAAGAAAGAGAATGGAAACTCTGCAAAAGGGCTGATCGGGCATGTAACTCTTTTTCCTGCTCAGAGGGGCAGCTCTCTTGGGGTTTATATGGCGTCTGGTAGCYATCTCCAGCGATGTCTCTGAGCAAGGATGAACTTTCAGGATTGGGATACTCATGTTCTCTAATATTTCCCACTATCTCACACTGTCCCGTGCTTTCTGAAAGAATGAGAAGCATTTCTGGGGACCTCCTCTGGATGACGATAGAAGGGAAAGAGGAGCACCTGGTGCATGTGCTGGCTACATTGGGATGGTGACACAGAGATGCTGCTGTCCAGCTCCCCCTTCTCTTCCCGCACATACACACACCCCCATCCAGTCTCACCTGCAGCATCACCGGACTTCTCGGAGCAAAAAAGTCTTAATAACCGGAAGGGAAATTTCCCTTGCGGATTCCAAATCCCTCCTAAACCCAGTCTCCTCGGTCGAGTGTTCGGACGCCGGGCTCGGCTCCCGGCTCCAGGCTCCGGCCGGGCAGGGCTGCACGGCCCCGCGGCCGCCCATCGCGCTCATTTCCCGGCTGGGCGATGGCCGGCGGCCGGGCAGCGCCTTCCCTTCCTCAGCCAATTGCATCTCCAGCCCGGATCGGAGGATCGCGGGGTGTGAGGCGGGGGAGCGCCCGGGGGCCGGTGCGGGGGGAGCCGGGAGCAGCCCCGGCRGGAGCTGCAGGAGGAGGAGGAGGAGGGAGGGAAGCGAGGGAGAGGCCTGGGGCTGGCAGCCCCCGGGGTCGGGCCTCGCCGGCCGGCCCAGCCACTTAAATGCRAGCCCTGGGGCATCGGCTTCCCGCTGATGAGACCGCTGCGGGGCTGTCGAGGCCGGGGAGTTGTCGTGGGGACCGTCACCCTCTGCCTGGCCGCCGGCTGGGCTCTGCAGAGTAAGTGTCCGACTCCGTCCGTCTCCCTGCTCSCTCCYCCGGCCCTTTCCTCCCGCTCCTCGCCGCGRTGCCCCGGTTCAGCCCCAGCGCCCGGCACCTGAGGGGCGGTGCGGAGCGCCCGCCGACCCCCGCCCGCGGCCAGCGCTCTGCCCAGCCCGTCCGCAGCCGGGACGCCCGGGAGCGGTGGGGAGGGGAGARGGACGGGACGTACCGAGAATCAGGCAGGCATCGCTGCTCTCTAAAATCTGGGCACGGTCTGCGGAGGCTCGTCCCCGCTCCTGCTGCGCGGAGGGAGCRGGGGAGCCGAGCGGGACCAGCGCGGGGAGCGCCCCACGCCCGCTCCCGGCGGGGACGGCCCCAGCAGCCGCCGCTCCCCCGCTGCTTCTCCAGCGACCGAGGGCCAAGGCGTGGAGAGGGAGACGAGCTCGGGTCAGCGCGGCGGTGAAGTGGGAAGGTGGGTTCCAAGCCAGCACCCCACGGGGCATGAGCGGGGACAGGGCAACACGCAGAGAGCCGTTCGCTCCTCTCCCAGAGGGGGCTGAAGGGGCTGCTGCCAACCCCACCCTCACCTGGGGACTGGGGTGTCAGTGCCACCAGTGAGTTTGGTTTGGTCACTGCTCTCCACCATCAAAACTGACATACAAGCAGGACACCAAAGGGTGGAAAACCAGTCCCCAGGGTTTCAGTGACCCGTTTTAAGGCTGTTCCCCCAGTTTAGACCTCCAGTGTGAAGGCCCCTCGTTGCCAGCCTTTTTTTTTCCCCACTCATTGCCCAGCACACTGCAGGTCCAGCTGCGTTGCCATGGCTCGGTCTGGTACACAGAGCCGCACTTCCCATTCTGACTTTTGGCCAGGCAAATACTTTGGAGTAGGACAGCGTGCCAGGACAGCAAACTCAGTGTGCTCTGGGCAGCCCCGGTACCCTCTTCTCCTGGGTGTGAAGGGRTTGGTTTTGCAAGCAGCAGAGCGCCGTGGCCTTGCGTGGGGTGCCGCAGTTGGGTGTGCTATTTGCTCTCCAACCTGGGGCAGCTCTTTGGATCAGACCGGTTCAGGTGATCCAGGCACACTGCCTACTGAAAATATTTTTGAACGGTCAGATATTGCACTGCCTTTTTTAGCTTTGCATGCCAGATAGGGACAAAACAATGTTTGCAAATCATTCAATGGAAATGTTTTGATTTTTTTTTTCACATTTACTTTGTAACCACATATCCAAAACAAAGCCTCTATAAAAACATAAAAGGTTCACTGAGGGGAGACACTCARCTCCTGTCCAGTCAGAAACAGTGGGAAAGGCCTTTAAATAAACACATGGAGCAGAAAACAATTGGAACAATTTGCAGGGATTACCAGAGGTTCTCGGTTGTTCTGTTACAGTAGCTGGCACAAACCCTGTTCTCACAGCTCTGGTTAGTCTCCCCTGCACACAGGCTGAACAGTAGACCACAGCTCAGTGGATGATGCACTGAGCTGCCTGGAAAGCATCATGGTCCTGCAGGGGTACTGGGCAGCATCACAATGCTCATGAAGGGGGAAGCCCAGGAGTTTTATCTGGGAAAAAGCCTAGATCTTATTCGGTCCCATAGGTGAGGGCTTAGGAATTGAACTGGCTTCTTGAGCTCTCCTACCTTACCCTGACCAGCAGAGTTAGTCAATCCTGCTACAGATTCCAAATACAACTAAATCAGGTTGTCATTCRCCCATCTCTTCCATTTGTGGTGGCTATGGAGTTTTGGCCATGGAGGCTTCTTATTYTAAKWTTTTTTTTWAATTAATTTCTTTGCCTTGGAGACCTTTTATCCTTTGCCTTTCTTAATCATTCTTATCCCTCAAGACTCTGCAGAACCTCCAGGATCATCCCCGGGTTTCTTTGCACTTGTGTGGTGTAGCTGAGGGTCTCATTCTTACTCCCCCACAGGCATTTGCACCTCAGCATTACTGTTTTCGTTCTGCTCATGCAGTCAGGCTGTTTCCACAGTAAAGGACTAGAGCAGGTGAGCTGCTCCAAGCCAAAACGGGAAGAGGCATTCAGCCTTACTTACTCTGTGCTTTATCTGCCTTATGTCATAGGTAGATAGCAGGATTTCAGTCTTTAGCCAAGGGTCTTAAACAAGCCACTAATAAAAACAAAAAATGTATGCCAGTTTAAGACTCATGTTTGTGAGCTGGTGTTCGTGTTCATCCAACTCTTCATGCAGAAACACCCACATGCAAGCAGAAATTACTGCAGGTTACACATTAAACTAAGCCGTCAGCTCAGTTTTACAGTGTCATGAACAGCTCTGTAATCACATCAAGAGGAAGTTGGTGAGAATTAAATATTCTTTTATATGCATTTTTGTCCAGATATCATCAGGAACATGAAGTCCCTGGCTTCTCATGAAACTGCAAACCTTTGGTTACATGTGATTTATCTGCACTGGCTTATAACTGGCTGCCTTTAGGAAACTGCTGTCTCCAGTGTTGTTTACATATCCTGAAAACAGAACAAAGTTCTTGCCAAGACTTTAGATACTTATCCCTATTACACTTCTTGCTTTGGGGGGACAGTAGTTAATTAGTATGATAGGTTTCCTTGGACATGGAGATTAAAGTTTCCATTAAAATGCAGGACTTTTAAAGAAAGACAGTTACTGATGAACACAAGAATATTGCTCAGTTTTCAGAAAACGTTACATTTACTCAAAAAGACCCTTGCAAAACCCCTTTCTGTTTGGGTATTAAAACATCTAAACAATGTTTCAATCACATGCAATTATGGATCCTCTATGGTGGAAGCATTTTTGCTCTCACCTATTAAAAATGTGTATTTAGTCTTCAAGTATGTACATTACTTTTACAGAGAGCAGAAAGAAAAAGATACTGCCAAGCATAATCTATCCACTCTTAAAACAGGCCACTGAGATAGGGARGATGAATCAACAAGACCCAGAGGTCCCAACCTGCCCTGAACAAYTGGTGCAGCATCACCTCCAGACTCATCACCTTCCTTTGTCTTTCAGCTCCTGGAGGAGTATCCTTGGTTGTCCCACAACCCAACATCAATGCGACAGTGGCACAGAACATCCTCCTCTCTGTTGAATACTCTTGCCGAGGCGTGGCCACCGTTGAGTGGAAGCATGTGTCAAGCTGGGGCACCACTAGCATTGTTGAGTGGAGAAGTGGGAATTACGCCAACATATCCACAGTCTACAAGGACAGAGTGACTACGTTTGAAAATGGCTCTATACAGCTTCGGAATGTGGGCATGAGAGAYGCCGGCTACTATTTTGTCACTGTAACAGAGGAGCATGGAACCAATGCCTACGGCACCATCATAGTCAATGTTTACGGTACAGACTAGATGGGACCTCTTGTTTAAACATCAATCTGCTTGTAGTCAATTTAATAATACTATTTTTTTCCTTGTTCCCTACAGAGATTATCTATGAAGATTTGCATTTTGTAGCAGTTYTCTTTGCATTTCTTGCTGCAGTATCTGCCATTCTAATCTGCTTCATGTGGYTGTGTAATAAATCTCTGCATCTATTTCAGAAGAAGACAACACACAAACTAACAGGTATCTCTCTAAAAACGCAGTCAAGGTGTAGGATTTTCAAGCCTGAAATTTGATCCTAGAATTTGTACCCTAAAGGTGTTAAACAGGGCCACCAAGAAACAAGACTGAAGGGCTCATATCAGTTATCCTCTTCTAACTCTTTACATGCTGAGGCAACTGAATAACAGGTGTCTAGTTATAGAACAATCCACAGGACAGTTATGTGATACGTTTCATATCAGAAATAATAAAACACCTCCCAACACTGCTGATTGCAAAACTTGGGSAGAAAAGGCCAGAGCTGCAATAACACCCCCATCAGAGGGCAGGAGACAAAGTCAAGAACATCAGCAACTCTATCAGAGTTCACTCCAGCAGGGTGTATCCTAGGGGAATAATACTCCAATGATCATTGGGAGTGCTCCCACCTCAGTTCATAGAGGATTGCATTTCCTACTCCTCTCAAACCCCCTCTTCATCTGTCCTCACTTTTGATCCAGTTGCAGACTCCARCAAACACCAGGTAATATCAAAACCRGACACTRAAGACAGCAGTCACCAAAAGGTGGTCAAGGGAACATGAGGGCTGCACTAAAGGGACATATTAAAGCAGAAATGTCCAAGCCACAGGCAGGGATATTTGGGCTAGGCAGAAAGACAAGGTGCATGCTACAGACCTGAGATCAAGCKCTGAGGCACGTCTTTGAAATGGGAGGTTTCTATTACCACTTYATTTTACCACTTCAAAATATTTCAGGTGTTTACTTCCCTCCTTTGTAAGTGCAGATCTGCTAGTGGTTTCTTGCCCTGTAGGAGGTAAAAGTTTTGTATTTCTTATGTAAGTGTTACATTACAACAAGCAGCCTAGCTATCAGTATTTTACTAGACCAATGTAGACATTCAAGCATCCTAAACCTCATGGCCTTTGTGTCACCTCTGCAAAACCTTATACAAGAAGAAATTAATTTGGCTTGAGCTGCCTCTTCCTTTCTGCTGCTCACCTACAGCTCTTAAGGGCTGCTGCTCTTTCCATGGTGCACACACCACTCACAAGCTTTTTTGTAGCTACTGAAAACTTGCCTATCATGCCAGAATATACTGGTTTTTTTTAGATAAAGTTTCTTCCTCCAGTTAAAGCCAACCTTCCCACAGAGTTGAATTGAATACAGTTCTGTGGCAGAGTACAGAAAAACCACAGTTCTAGAAATTTGCCATGTGATCTCCCAGGACAAGGTATGAAGCCAACACCTAAATTCTGCCCCGGTTCTGCCTCAGAAGAGCCCTCCTTTCAGAAGTCATGAAGGGAGGTATARGAATGGGCCCCGTGAACTTAGTTTTCATAGTACCTTTAGCCTTGTACTGGAAGAAACTGCTGTCACTAAAGATTGTGAGGACTCTTTATGCAGTTCAATATTTTGAAAAAAAGTATTTAAAACCTAATTGTAGATGAGCAAGCCTGAGCTATTATTAAAAAGTTTAAAATATCTCAACTATTAACACAGAACAGTTAATTTTGGAATGTCTGCCTTCCAATCCATTTGCCAATCAATAACAATATCCTTTTATTTACAGCAAGTACAACAGAAGAGATTGAACTGGAAACCATTGAATGTTAGCCAAGGACTGTATCATAMCAAAAATAACAATTCTACCTCAGGAGAAAGTATCGGCCAGGCCAAGAAAGCAAGAACAAACCTAGAAGGTAAAATGTTTGTGACGACTGCAGAAACATCCTGACTTGCAAAGTAATTAAATCAGCAGTGTTTGATGGCACTGTTTTGACCTGTAAAGTTYTTGGTTGTGCCAGTCAAGGTCAAAGTAAAAAGAAGTATGCCTTCATGCTGAGCATGAACACATTTTTGTGGCTAGCTAATAAAATCTACAGCCTCTACCACTCTTAAAAACWACCAACCAAGCCTCTAAGATCAACCCATAAAGGAAATTATCATGATCTTGAAGGACACCKGTATTTTGGATACAGCAAGTTTCCTATTACAGAATGGTCATTAGCATCCATCAACATAAGAAATTAAATATCTAATTACAGTATTACATAAAAAAATTAATTGCAAGCATTGAATCCTGCTTATTGCACCTATGCTGAACTTTGGGATACAAAGCACTTTCTGAAGCTCTGAAGACAAACTGCAATTTTCCATGAGACWAAACTGACTTTGAAAGAAGGCTGAGCTGGTCAAAGTTCTCCCACTTGTGTTTCCAGTTGTTTACACTGCCCCAGGATGGATGTTAACACACATTTTATGACATTACTAGAGCAGGTGGTTATACAAGGAGCAGAGAGGGCACTAAAGAAGACACTATGTAAAGATTAGAGGGGTCAGATAAAATACTGACACACAACACGGGTGGGGTGGCAGAGTACTAAACAGTTTTGTTCTGAAAGATGTTRAGTCCTTTGCAAACTCAGCCCAGTGATGAACAATCTACCTGAGAAGAAAAAACATTACCTTGAAATACACWATTTACAAATACARTTCTAAAATTGCTCTWGTTGAGAAGCCACCTTTGCTTTCCATATGTTGTAAGAAAACATGAAGTGATCCAACTRATGTTTTCTTGAATCTCATTGCATGTATTGCAATCCTTCACCTGCATATCTGCTGGGTGGAAAAACATTTGTGTTTGTCAGTGAGAAAGCAGTAAATTAACCAAGTTCCAAATTATCGTTTTGCTTTTGTAATGAGAATTTTGAAGTGTTAAATAAACTTTGAACCTGGAAGACACCATGGACTAGTCTGTACTTGTAGATTGCCACATGGCTGATTGAGTCAAACTGCTGTTACTAYGCTGCTCACACTTCATCTTACTTGTTTGCAAAAACCTTTTACAGGACATRCTTTCCCTCTGGTCAGGGACTGGGATACTCAAGTGCAGAGGTACTATGGGCTCCATTTGGAAAAATGTTCCGAGAATTTCTCAAGTGCAYAATGATGCAGGTAGGTGCCGAACAAGCTTTTTTCCAAAGCACCCTGTTCACAACACCTTTAAGCCATCCCATATTAAGGTACCTATTTGTAATACAACGAGCCTTTCTCCCACTCATCACTTGAGATACCAGATTCAGCTGTTTGCTCCTTCCTGCATCTAGAACAGGTAAAAAAAGGTGAGAAATGAAATAAAAGAAGTCTCAAATAGAGTAAAGACAAGTGACAATAAGTGAAGACTATTCCAATTCTTTGCTTTAAATGTACATTACCAATCTTGTGTATCTTTGAGTGAACAAAACTTTGACAACAGGGAAACCATAAGTKCATCTATTTCAATCACCAAGCTCGAATTACTTGGTGAAGTAMACTTATAGCATATAGAAAACTGTTTTTTTTTGTGCCCTAAATCTTATACCTTGAATGTGAAGCTAGTGATTAGGCTGAGCKGAACGTGTGGCACGTGCTCTGCCAGACTTACTTTGGAAGTACAAAAAGCGCAGCGCACACACAAAGCCACTATTACCTGCTAACACTGAACTCTGCAATTGCCAGAGCAAGTCAGGAAACCTGTCCAGACATGCATGACCACTCAAGTGCAATGCTGTGATTGCAGAGGTCACTCACATTTAAACTACARTATTTGACAGCTGGGACAAAAGTAGGAAATGAACACTTAAAATTCATGTACTACAACAAAAGAAGTTTACAATTAGCAGAGTTGTTCTGTCTTTTTCAGCTTGGCTAAAATCACTGCAACTTCAGGCACCCATCCTTGGCTACCAAACCTGGTGCCAACCTTCCTTTTTGGGCAGTAATATCCTGCATGAGCCACAGGGACTCAAACTATTCAGTGAAAACAACCAGGACAGTAAGCCTGTATACARCTTTCCTTATAGGCAATTCCTCACAAAAAAAATCATACCCACAATTTAACATGCTTGCTATACACAGGTAATGTTGCTTAAAAAATATTCACATTTTTTCCTGAAAACTTGGTAAAACAGTTGGTTTGGTAATATGCATTATTAGTGTCAGTATATTTGAGATGCAGAACAGGAGACTGAACTATTTGTAGCAGATTCTTGCTACCCTAGAGCACTTAGTCTTACAGAAGGTTGTTAACAGTCAAAATTCAGAAACTAATWGCTGTTCTTACTGTCCTTGTAAAGTATGTGCTGAACATCAGCATATTTATTGCATTCTAGATGATCAAAGGGATTAAGGCATTTTACTTTTAAACTTTAATTGAAGAAATTTCCAAATACACCAGATTCCTTTGGTAATCAATTGTAAAGATCTCAATCATTCACTAATGTTGTCATTTCATATTTGAAAGATGCACTACCAAGTTTCAAGACTGTACCTCTGTTGGAAGCCTAATTAGCCTGTTTTCCATTAAAATTAGGAATTCCTATGTATTCAACACTAAAATAGATTCTTACAGGCCTCTAATAATTTCTTTTTATAAAATTATTTTCTCAGCTACACCTAGAAGTCCTGACAAATGTTTTCATGCTAACATGCAGTCTTTGCCCTTCTGCAACACAGGTGGTGTCTTTTTTAGGGGAGAGATCTTGCAACCATAAGATTCTAGTAGCTCCACAGAGATCTAATTACTTGGTAACAAAGAACTTACTTCATGAAAAGGCTATTCCTATTTGCAGATCTGTCAATTCAGGTTAAGAAAACTGAAGTGTAAAGACATGGTCAAATTTCATACTCATCTTCTAATTAATAAGAGAGTTGTTGTGTTGACAGGAGTGAGAACAGCCTCATCTAGTTAGATGCATGAACAGAGGCATCAGGCTGTTGGCTGAACTGTTCACCAAAAAACAAACCCCACCCCTTCACCTGTAAACACAGTCTGCTGCACAGCCATACAGGAGCTGTATGGTGGTTACATTAGGCTCACCCCTTTTTTAAGATCAGGAGACTATTTTCAACTAGGACTTTTCAATTTCAGTTGTCTTGGGTAACACAAGAGAACCTGAATGGAAAACCCTTTCTCTCATGTGGTTCATTTACATGGAAGCAAATACTTCCAGGAACTGAAACAAGATGCTCCATGCTGCCAAACACCAATATAAGTACAAGAGCTGCTCTGGATAYACACTGAGCAGCAGCTTGCTGCTGATTTTCCCACAATTATTCTTTATACTTGAGAATACAACAAAATAATTGTCACAATGTGTGGTGTTCAATTCAAACATATTTATGTGCAAGAAGTTCATATATACACATATATACAGRCACCTCATAACAGAATATGGATATGAATCTGAACCAGTTCATACAGACAGGCTTCAAAAAGACCATTAGCACTTAAGTACCAAACAAAATAAAAGCTTTGTTAAATACTGTATTTGAAGTTTCAAGAGGGCTACAATTACAACCATCATCTACCAACCAACAACTATCAAAAACATTACTTATTTATTTGCAAAGATCTCAMAAGAGCTAATATTCAGGAGGGTATTATTATTTCCCTGGATGATAATAATTGAAAGTGTAGGAGAAAGACCCAGCAGCACAAGTGTGGAGATTTACTGCATGAGAGTTACCTCGTTCTACTGAACCACAAAGTCTTAAGTCACCCACAGACTTGAACTGTCAGAATTTTGTGAGCAGAGTTAAGACCCTTTCCTCTATATTCTTCCAAAAAACAAGGCCACACACCAAGTAGCCAATATCACAGAGTCCATCAGAGAGGGAAGACTTCTGCCACAGGCAGTGGCTTTATAACATTCTCAACTTAAACTGTCAAGTAAATATATTTCTCAAAAATARAGCAGTCATCCAGAATCTCCATCAATGTACAAACAAATTTCAACTCAAGAATGCTCCAACTCAAGGACTACCAAATTTAATTTCATAAACAAAAAAAATGCATTACTTACTCCTCTACATTACTCTGGACAAAGCATCTGCAAAGATGCAGATGAAAGGAACTTTTACAAAAAATTATATGTATTTTATATGCCACTGAAAAAGGTTTTATTACAAATATCAAAAAGGATATTTCTGTACAGGAATTTAATTCGGTTTTGCTTTCTTGTATTGGCCCATAGCTCCCATTTCTCTTTGCTGCACAGGCAGTTATCATTGCACAGAGACAATTCAAAGCCCTCACAGAGAGGCTGAAACTTCACTAGCAAGGAGTTAGGGCAGCCATGAGGAGTTCCATTTTGTACACAAAGTTACGCCCTTCCATTTTATTCCACTGCACTTCCTTGAACGGCCCTCGGAGATGATTCCACTTGCTGTCTTGCAGGACATCACCTTTGGGGAGATCCTTGCAATGACTCCGTGGAAACTGCACCATGACTTTGCTGCCACTTTCCGGACCATTACGCACTGTGGGGAACAAAGATTTTAATGAGCATTTTTATACTGTGCAAATTCTTCGCACTGAATATTCTTCCTTGTGTACCCTGTACTTTACTCCTACTCAATTCCAAACATGCTGAAAGCAAACAAGGGAAATTCCCTTCCTTTCTTTTTAAAAAGTTTTTTTCTTTTGATTTTCTCTCTCTCGTCTCCCACTTATCTATGATTTTGTTGCTTTAGCACTGMACATTCTTGGTTAGATCAAGACAGAGAAACTTTTAATGAACCCCAAAATGTACATGTCACAAATGCATTTATTTTTCCCCAATGCCAGGAAGCGCAAAGGCTTTATTGCTCATTCTCTCCTTGGATGTATTCTCTACTGTTCTGTTGAAAAATCAGATTAAAAAAATGTATTATTTCTAGGGAATTAATCTCAAGCAGGATCTAAGTCACCAAGTAGAGTTGCTATTTTTAATCACAAAATTCTGCAAGACTGGTGTAGGGCTGGTGGTGCTTTGTTGGCTTTGATGGGTTTCTGTGTTTTCATGCTGGGGAGTGGTGTGCATTGGCTTTTTCAATAAGCCGTTAGGGAGGTACCACTTAGCTTTCCTATCCTTACCAATGCATGCTTGGATAGCCTATCTCCCTCTCAGGTCAACTGGTCCTGCTTATAATCTCTTGGAGGTTCTTTCCTGTGTCATGAGTTCCTACGTATGAGTCCCTGCTCATATACAGAGATTTTCTGTCACCTTTGCAAAACTTCCTGAACATAGGAGTGACCATCCTTAAGCTTRAAAGATGTGACCCTTGGAAAAAATATTCAAAACAACACTCCTGGACCCCTCTCCTTTCCATCCCATAGGGTCATATCCCGTAAGATTCTTTCAAAAAGGTCCATAAAGAGACCAAACCCTTTTCTCCTTGAAGCTCAGAGTTGTGATCCTGTTGTTTATCTTGTTCCCTCCCCTCAGGACACTGATGGTTTCTGTAATCTCCTTTTTCTATGCTAATAACAGATGTAATTATTRTATTTAGTTATATATCATATAAACATATTATAATACTTATTAAAATAATATTGAAATGTGTTTATATAGTACATATTATAGAATATATATATGATTTTCCATGCTAATAATAAGAAATATTTTCAAGCCTATGAAAATTAAATCGGGTTTATATTAAGTGGCTTCCTGGGCTAGGTGTTGATTCTATTTAGATGTCAATTCCATATACAAAACAGATAGCCTCTAGTCTTTTAGTGCATAATATCAATTTATAGCAAAATACAAACAATCTCAGAAAGATTTGACTTCCATTTGCAAGAGGAAACACTACCTGAAATGGCATAGTCTCCATTTGGTGATGCTACGGTTATTGCTGATGCATTGCCAATGCTCTCCACTGGCCCCAGACCAACATGATTACTGAAACTCAGCACATGCCATCCCATAACTTTTGCAAGCTGCTGAACTGCATGTACTTGGTGCTGTGACATCTGAAAGATAACGAGAGGTTCATTTTCTATTCAACATTTGCAGATCACAGAAAAAATTGCCTATGAGGTTTACCAAGCCTGTTCTCTTCTGCTGTACAATAGTTATTTATAAAAGTGACTGTAAGTTCTCTACTTTCAGAGGAACTGCTTCTCATGTGATGGTAGAGCTTTGTGTTATTTGAATTYACACTAGTTCCTCAGYAGACAGAGAAGACCCCTGCWTTATGCAGCTAAATGATTTTTTCATTAGGTATATGGACTTCAGTATTTTATTTAAGTATTGCTTTCAATTAACAAATACCTTTATTTAGACCTCAAAAWATTAATTTTTAAACAATCCCTTCTTTCAGTAGAAACAATACTTCTGCTGTAAAATATACAAAAATCTGAGAAAGTATTAACAGAGAAAATTCAGTAAAAGTAGTTGAGGCTCTCACAGCATAATTATCCCCATTAAGGCTCAGGTGTAGGCACTGAGTTTTAACAGCTTAGCAGTTTAAATGCTACTGTTTTCCGGTATCATGACCTAACCCTTGGAACAAGTATSCGACACTGTTCAGCAGTTCTCCCTGAACAAGTCTGACAACACTTGACCAAAAAGACATGACCTCAGCAGAATCTGTTTTAACTTGTTTTCTGTGTCGTGGAGTTCTATATAACTGCACCAGTCCAACCACTGTTATTAAAGACTTGTATTTTGACTATTTATAATGCATAGTGGGGAGATTGTTACTTCTGAATAAAACCAGCAGCYTGCTCTAAGCAATTAAGAAAACTGAATTCATTCAAGTATCAGCTGATTTAGCAACCACTGATGCAAAGTGAACATTAACAGTGTTGAAATTACAGCAATTGTGGGCTCATTAAGAACATGGTTACACGAAGTTTCATATATAGAATACCTTTTGTTCGCTATGACTCCCCCTGACTTGTTTTCTTCCATAATAAGCAGCATAACGAAATGTATTTTAAATGGGAGGGAAAAATTATTACTGCTATGGACCCTCGTAAAAACTGGCAATATGTTTTAGTAACAGTTGCTAAAGACATACACAAACATAGCGAAAATTCAGTCATCCACCTTCCCATCTTCACTATCCCAACTGAAGTTTTTTAATATTTTCTACATAGATACTAAGATGAGATTCTAACTTGTTTCCCAAATACTATGAGAAAGGGAAGAATAACATATATGAGTCTACCTGAGATAAAAGGAAATCCTGCAGTTCTTGCTCTTGATGGGACAATGTAATAACTCTTCCATCTCTATGCACAACTCTGATTTGTTCAACTCCAATGTTCAGCTGTAGTTGAATTGATCTTTTGAAGACAAGATCCATATTTATTCAAAAGGCATTAAAACACTTCAGAAAACAGGAAACTAAGAACACCGCACCCCACCCAGTCACTAGTAATAATTCGCAAGACAGATGGTGCAAAGCCTACGGAATGTGACAGCAACTCCAAACATTTCMGTTTCATCAGTCACCACAGCAGCTCCCTCTGCATGGCAGGTGACATATTCTGTGGCATGTTGCCAGACCTGGCCTACCACCAAGGTCAAGGAAGCCTTGCAGCTCCTGCCTGCACCTGTGCCTGTGCCCAAGCTCCTTCCAGATGTGGAGAGGAAAATGGTGTGTTCTATCCTACAGCCAAGACTTGGGCAGCACATGTGCTCGGGAACCAAAACTGGAAACGCACCAATGACTGCAGGCTGCCCCACACTGTGGTCACAGCCAGAGAGCATTGTTCCAAATGAAGAAAAGACTCTTGATGTGTTAGTGAATTCACTGCTGGTGAGTCTGCAGATATTTGTTTCTTGAACATGAAATCTCTTATTTCAGTAACAATGTGCATAATTATTGCATCCATTAATGAGTTCTACATTTCATTACCTATGCAACCAAGCTAAGACTGAGCACTCATCAGCTTTCCATGGCCAGACTGAAGTTTAGAATACAGCACATCAAATGATACTTWGTATTCAGTCATCTCTACACAAAGTAAATCCTCCCTTAAATATACACTCTCATCTTTCATTTCTTTTTGGAAAAGAAAATGCTTATTAAAAATACAGTAAATTTCTTCAATAAAGTGAAAAGTGGGGGAGGTTTTCTTTAGGTGACTGCTCACCCCACAAGTCAGAAAAACAGACTCACACAAATAATGTGTAACAGTTACTGCTACTTGTCTGTAGAAGAGAATCTAATCCTTCAAAGCACAACTTGAATACAAGMTGCCTTTGCTGCATGCTTCTACAACTAAAAATACATTCATTCTCATACTTACTTGCATATYTGCTCATATCCTTGAGAAGTTATTAGAACCTTAACACTGGATTCATAAACATCATTTATATTGGACCAGTGAGCCTGAATCTGAGGATCCTCAATACGACTTGCCAGACTGTCAATGGTTCGAGCAGTTCTAGAAGATAAAGCCATATTCCACACACAATAAACCAGACACTTYGTGCTGTTATGTTTCTTAAAGGAAGCAATGAGGTTATTAGATTTAGTAGAAACATGTGGACCAAAGTTCTATTTCAGCACTATTCTATTTCAATAATGAAGTCCACTTGYTTATTCTGTACATTTCTCATACATTCTGCAGCAGTATTAAAGTGATATTACTCAGTATCAGCTACTGCACTGCAAAGAWTACTAAAAAGGATGTATGCAGTTTAAGGTAAGTAGGGACAATTATCAGCAGCTTATGTTGCAACTGTCCCTGAGATCTCAAAGAAATCTGGTATTTTTTTTTTGTTTTTACTAGTTGAATATGATTTGCTTATATTTTTTCATAATTATTGGGTTTTAGTATTTCCAAATAAAGACTGTATTAATCGTGAAGCAAGTTTTTAAAACACTTTAAAAAAGTCAATTGTATTCTACATAATGGTACATGTTATTGTAACTTTTAACAAGAGCATCTTGTGACCCACCTTCGTCTTAAAAAGATATGCTTTGCCTGTTTTATAATCTTTTCCAGAAGTCCTTCATTTGATTGTAAAGAACTGATTTCRTTTTTATCAAAAGCCTGGGGTCCTGCAAGTCTCATTCTCTTATGGCCAAAAGGTGCACTAGCTGGATGTGGCATCACTGTCGAGCTCAGGGTTTGCTTGTGACACTGCAACAACAGATGTTATGAAAGGAACTGACCAAATAACAGGTCTGCAAGAAATACTACGCATACTGCAATATATTGCTTCATATCAGGTTTTTTGAATGTACATATTTTCAAGAAATGCAACTTTTTAACTTTATCAACTTTTCAGAACTTTAAAAGACAGTTTTTCATACTTTGCTTCCCCCATTCATATGTTTCTTTCAAACGTTATAGAAAGTGATTTAAAAAAAAAACTGCTAGCAAAAACTTGGTAGCATGGCAGTAACTCCTATTAATAAGTCTTCTTTGTATACATCTATGGACACAGAAAGACTGGCCACTTAAAAATAAAGGAAGCATTTTAGACAAAAAAGACTGAAGTACAAAAAATTTTACCAACATGTGCAAAATAAAGAAAAGAAATTCACAGCAGAGCTGGGAAATGAGATGAAGATTCATGAAAACTAAATCGGTGTTTAAAGTACTGGACTATTCCACATGACTGCATGAGTTGTAGAACCATGCTCTAAGGAAATTAACACTCTCTGGAACATGGTTTCAACTCTTAGACATGCAAAATTGTGCTTCTTTCCTGAAGAGACACAATCTCAACCTTGTACTCCAGGTTATTCTGCTAGATGATAAAAGAATCTAAAATGCTGAAGCAGAGACATGGACCTTAAAAGAAACAAAGCTATTATGGTAAYTGTTCTTCCTTCATGAAGTTACCAGATGCTCACTGACAGTGCTTTRTAAGCACTATTAGACACAACAAAAAAGGCAGAACTGATGAACTCTACTGGAAAAGCTCTGTATGGCTTTTCTGAAGTGAGCAGCCAGGTCTGAGGTTAAGTAAAGAAGCAGYATTCCACGAAAGCATTAACTGGAACTCCCAAACCACCCACACCCATGGAAACCAAGCAGTAAGCTACCTTACACAAATGGATGGAGAAGGACTGGCCTCTAGTGGCACTCAGCTGTTACAACAGAGCCACACACTGAGCATGAGACTGAACAAAAGCCCAAAAACTCTTCAGTACCCGGCCATAGATGCATTACCTCTCGGATAAGTTGATGCAAATTATGTTCCAGAACATAGAGATGATCCTCTGGATTCTGTTTTTCAGAAGCAGCCTTTTGTGACTTCTTGTCATTGGAAGAGTGACATAGGGAAATAGACAACTGCAAACCTGTACAAAACAGATGGGAAAAAAATTTAAAGTGAGCACTGATGATTTTCAATGCTGTTACTGAGAACTGCTTTTCTTCACATTTTATGCTCAGTAGTTTAATAATACGTATTCAYTGTATCAGAGAAAAATCAAAGAGTGATGGCAGAGAGCACAATACGAAAGGCAAGTAAGACTTGCTATTCACTGAAGKGTTGACAGGCCAATTGCAAACTCAGCAGGTGCATTTTTACATCRATTTCTGTGRCTCAAWYCCACACAAARAAGCAARYYCCCAGGACYCCACGCCTTTCTCAAAGAAGGAATRATTAACCATCATACACATATGTTCCAGAAATATATTCTTTGCAAGGTATAATCCGCTGTGTACCCCTTCTAAGAACAAGGGATTCACCACTGACTCTGAGCTTCATGCTGTTTAATTATCCTCACTGAAGAGCATTTGCTTTTGTTCTTTGGAATACCCATTAACTCAAGTCTTAAATTGCTTTTGCATGCAATCCAGAAACATTGACTTATGCACAACCACCCACTCATGGCAGTACAGCTGACAGTTTTAAGTGCTGCTGACAAAAAACATAATCACAAGCAAAAACAGTAATTTAGAAAATACTGTGCATTAACTGAAATTGTTTTTTGGAAACTTTGAAAATCAAGCAGTTTGTTTTTTTCTTTTCTAAGGATAGAGCATTCAAAAACGTGACATCATTCAGTAATTTCAGTTCATACTTAAGCAAATAAATGTAGGTTAAATGTATTAAAAAGTTTCCTACCTGGGAAAGGCTGGGAGATTATCTGATTYTTCACTACAATGTGAGGAATCTGTGATTTAATTTGAACAGCTTCTCGTGACAGCTGGGCAAAAATTTCTTTACATAAAAGAACATTCTGTGCAGTTTCCAACTTTGTCTGCCAGTGTGGAGAACCTGAAAAGTAAAAATCAATTTGCAGAAGGGAAAGCAAAGAGAAGCCACCCTTTTGTTCGGGTGCCAGACAGTATGCACTAGCTASGTGTGATCACTAAGATAAAGCAGTCAGTACCTTATACCCAAATTAAATATTATCAGAATTTTATCTCAGTTTAACAAGTACTTCAAAGTAAACTAAAACTAATTTTGATTCAATTTTACATRTATGTATATTATGAAATGGAAGGCCTTGTGGAACAGTGTATTACACTCCCAGGCCTTTTGTGAACTCTCCTTATGAACCTCTGCTTCGTACATTTTAAGTTACTCTGAATGATACTTCAGGCTTCATCAAATTCACTCTATATCAACTACCCAATAATGTTCAGTGCACGTATGTGCCTTCACAGGGTTTACAGGCCCAAAATTCTTGGGAGATTCAGGGGTGTGCAAGTACACAAGCTCTATAATGTACCCTAAATACCATATGAAACAACTCATAGTGCAGCACTCTGCTGCATTCAGGACAGCACCAGCATCTGTGTCACAGATGACTGTGAAATAAAATCCTGCCWGTTTATTTCTAGCTCTAAAGAGTATAGATTTTTAATCCAAAAGTTTACAACTTCACATACTGGCACATATTAAATGAATCAATGTACTCTTTATCAGGTGAGCTGTTGGCAATTAAAACAYAGTCCACCAGCACAGTTTCAGATCCAAATAAAACACAGGAGCAACAGACACAAATTATGCATTCTGGGCAGTTAAGAGTGAAGAGTCATTAGTTCAGCTGAACTAATRGGATGTAACTGACTGAAACACAACACCTTGGTTTGATTTCAGTCATGGGCTCAAACTTTTGATGTCTAACAAAAGGGTCTCCAGAATACTCAAAATACAACCCTAATAATTTTGTTTCAGAACTGARTACACACATACAAAAAACTGAAGGAGTGTGCTTTGAAAGTGTCATATTTCCAAAGCCCAAGCATCACTCAAACAGAAAATGTCTTGTTCATTCTTCTTAAGCTGCATGCTAAAATGTAAACAAGCATCATATGCAAACTAATTTCTTGAGAACATAGTCATAAAACAACACATAAGCCATACCTGGTTTTGATTTTGGCAAAGGTCTTTTAAAGAGATTGACTGTCCCGAGGTCACCAATGTCTGGAGCTTGTTTCTGAATAGAAACCTAGGCAAGAGAGRACAGTATATTGTTTGTTCTCTGTTGCAAGCATACAAATACCAAAACAAAACTCCACTAAATCATTAAGGTTTCTCTGACAAACCTTGATATATGCTGATCCCTCTAAATCACTTGGAATTTGAACATCCAAAGGACAGTAATCCTCAGGTATCTTTTTATCCAAGTCAATGTCAGTGTTCTTTATCACCTCAAATGTGCCATGATGAAGAAAAAGGGAGCCTGAGAAAAGAAGGACAAAGACATACACATTAAATACAAAGCATCTTTGGCAAATAAAAAAGCTCACACCTCTATTTCCAAGTGTCCAAAACAAGGTG
This sequence comes from Malurus melanocephalus, assembly GCF_030028575.1. NCBI lineage: Eukaryota > Metazoa > Chordata > Aves > Passeriformes > Maluridae > Malurus > Malurus melanocephalus. Next base: position 119,767 of record NW_026624154.1, read on the forward strand.
CACTTGACTCAAGTTCTTAGTGACTTCTTAAAAAACACTAGATAAATTAGAATGTGGAATTGTTTTCGTGAACAAATCCTACACAGCTGGCTTTTCACATCACTTTCCAGACTGAGGCTGGCAAGACAATTTCACTGATACTAACAAGAGTTCTCCCTTTATAATCCTGTCTCATAATTATAGATTTACATTGAAATTATTTATTATGAGATATTCCATCTCTTTTTCCAGTTACCAAAAGAAAATTTCATAAAATATCCATTCTTGTGAAAAACACCCTACTGTTCACCTGCACTTCTGTAGCTCAGATCACCAAGAATTTTATCTCCCACTTTTCTCAGCTTCCAGTGTTGTCTCAGTCTTAGCAGTTCAGAGTTGAAGTCTCTTTGTCGCTTGTTTTCCTGGTTTTCAGCAACTGATTTGGATAATCTTTCAGCACCTTTCAAYAGGATCTGAGCTGCTCCAGCTAGTGACTTCTTTTTTGAAATCAGCTGTAGAAACTGAGGATTCTAGTACCAACAACAACAACAAAAAGATAAAGCAATACTTACATCTTAATTCACAAAAGATTATTATTAGTGAAAACATACAGTGATTGAAAAGTTGTTTTTGCTGGATGTCTGCTAACTTATTCAGAATTACTTTCATATCAGCATTRTACCATTGGAAACAACATTTTGACTTAGAACTTCAGCAAAGAGGCTTCTAAAACTGGCCTCAACTTCCATTCCCAGCCTTACTATCATCCCCAATATGCAGACCCTTAAAGCACTGAACTAGCACATCAAAAGGAACATTTTGATAAATCTAGTACTTGTCACACCTGAAAAAGGAAAAAATCCACTGAAATAAAATCTTTAGCATCAAGCCACACAAAGYGCACAACTAGGTACAACATACTTGTTTTGGAGGAAGGGGATCCTGTGCGACTGGATCTAGAGTCATGAATTTCTTATCCTTCACAATGCTAAGAACGTCATACAAAACACACATCTCAGTCAAGGCACTTCTTAAGTTGTTCCTCACTGAATCCCAAGGCCAGAGGGATGGCTGAAACTTTACCAACCCTAAAAATAAAACAAATTAAGAGAAAACAAAGGACTTAAAAAAGATACGGTGTAAGGCTCATTTTTAAACCACAAAGTGATCATAACGGCACGAAATACAACACGATATCATAGGTGAAGCTATCCTTTCCCACTACAGTTTACTGGGACTCGGTCACGAATATTCTGACCTGCCAACCAAGGGRACCCCTGGGGAAGGCAGGCCCGGCCCAACCACCCGCAGAGCTGCAGGCCGGCACCGCCACAGCTCGGCGGGCCTCCCGCAGCTGCATCCCGGAGGGAGACCTCGGGCTGTGGGCCTCCTCACCTTCCTCATCCTCTGTCTCGCCCGGCTCGGCCCAGGCGCGGCCCGCCGAGCCTGGCTCGTCCTCCTCGGAGCCAGAGCCCTGGCTGAAGTCGATGCGCTGCGCCAGGCGCGCCAGGTTCTGGGACATGGAGAGCGGCTGGAGGTAGGTCTCGCTGCCATCCAGCCCCACCTCCTGCACCTGCTTCTCGCACGCCGACTCGATGCTGATGCGTACAGCCGACACGCCCGCCATCTTGGCGCGACCCCCGTCCGCGCTCGGCAGGGCGGGGCCAGAAACGGCAGGCTCGGCCATTTCCGGAAACGCTCGGGAGGGAAAGAGACGCGAGACGGGCGGGCTCGGCCATTCCCGGATGACGCTCGGGAGGGGGCGGGACCTTTGTGAGTGGGCTCGGCTGTCTCCGGAGACAATCGCGAAGGGGCGGGGCTAGGCGCGGTGAGGGGCGGGGAGCAGAGGGGAGGATGTTGAACCTAGCAGCTCGGACGTGAAGCTATTTTCTTCTACAGTGTTGTTTTTGACCAGAAGTTGGTTTTATGTCCCGTTCTAAACATAATTTCTACCCTGGTTCCCCATCGTCAGTCTCAGCCACGCAGGAAGCTCAACCAAACAACAGGAAAATATATAATAACATTGCCATTAAATTACCATTTGGATTCGGTCRTAAGTCCAATAACATGTACGATCAGAGTTCACCCCTTCGACACAATTAAGGAGGCGGCAGCTTACTGCTCTCGTATTTATTCTTAAATCTGGTAAGTGTGCATAATTAAAAGCGTTACAAAAATCAGCATTTGAACTTGAGGAAGGTTAAATCGGCCGCGGGGCTCAGTCTCTCCCGATGAGGTGCGTCTYCTGGGGCCGGTCGATGCGGAACAGCAGCTCGGCGGGCTGGAAGTAKCCCAGGTACTGCACGCTGTCCGGGCTGGTGTCCTGGTGGTAGTGCCCTCCTTCCCCGTGGTGGCTGAAACAGTGYGTGTGCTCCACACGCAGATCAAAGCCCTGGCACCAAGACAGAGTCCCGTCAACAAGGTGTTCATGGGAAAAGCATTTAAAAATCGTGGGATAGTCTATCCTAGATGCATTTTCCACACATCTCCAAATGGTAAGCAGTGAAGACTTGAAAGACACTTGTAAAACCAGTAAGATAAAAGAATATAGAAACCCTGACAGCCCCTRTCTTTTGGTGTTAATCTCACCATGATTTCCTTTTTAACATTTTTCCCCTCCACCTTTTTTTCCATTGGGATTAAATAATGTAGTCATACCAAGGAATCCCTACTGGAAATCAAACCCCTTTGCAAAGAATTGYCATAGGGCCCATGTGATAAAGGGACTGTCTCTACTCTAATTCTGAGATCCAGCCCAGACGAATAATGGGAAGAACGGTGAGTAAAATAGCAACTAATATACTAAACCAATGCTATCAACACCACCAGTTGTATATATCACAGAATGGGTTCAGTTGAAAGGAATCTTCATAGATCAGCTATTCTAACCACCTTGTCATGGGCAGGGACATCTTCYACTTAAACAGCTTGTGCAAAGTCCCATCCAACCTGGCCTCRAACACTTCAGGTATGCAGCATCCACATAATCTCTGGGCAACCTGTTCCACTGTCTCTCCAAAGTCAGCCTAAAAAATTTCTTCCTTATGTCCGATCTAAAGCTGCTSTCTTTCAATTTAAAATCCTTGCCTCTTCTTTTGTCATTACATATCCTGGTAAAAAGTTTCTCTCCGTCTTTCCTAAAAGCCTCCTTTAAATCCCAGAGGGCTGCAATAACATCTTTCTGGAGCCTTTTCMTTTCTTCCCAGGCTGAACAACCTCAGYTCCCAGTCTGTCTTCATAGAGGAGGTACTTCAGCCCTGTGTTCATTTTCATGGCCCTCCTTGGGTCCTGCTCTAAGAGGTCCACATCTTTCTTGGGATTCCAAAGCTACATGCAGGACCCCAGGTAGGGTCTCATGAGGGAATCACCCTGCTTGACCTTCCCACACCTAGTTTGACATAGCCCAGGACAGGATTAGTTTTCTGGGCTGCAAGGGTATACYGGTGAATAGTGCTATGAGTGCTATGGCATTGGAATGCCATCATCTACTGCTCTCTTTGTAGAGACACTCAAACATCTCCAAAACCATAGGCCTAGCCAAGAGCTGTTGAGCTTGCAGTGGATACAGACAGGAGAAACCCAGCTGCATCCACTCCACAAGTTGCATTGGCTCTGAACAGAGCAGCTGTTGATGGCTGCTTTCAAACTATGCATCTGTTGTTTATGGGAAGATGCACACAATTTAGCCCTAGGCCAAAGTCTGCCACGTAATGACACAATAACATCACACCCTTCAACATATCTAAGCTTATAGTATGCCCCACTTAACTCTGGGAAAACATTTTTATATTACTTATGACTGCATTGTTATTTATAAAATAGTCAGTTTCATCTATGGTTTTCTGGTTACTTATAAACAAATAGTTTTCCTGTTTATGAACACCTGAATGGTTTTTGAAACCAGATTGGGTTTTATTCTGAATTATCTGCTGTTGAATTTGATGCTTGTGAAAGATGCTAGATAAATTTCCACCATGARGCTTTGCAGACTTGAATTCACTTCAGTAATAAGATACATGCTTCATGTCTTTCAACACAGCATTAGCAGGGGGAGTTCTTATGAAAGTGAGCTACATAAACATGTGGCTGAACCAGCTTCCAAACTCTTGACTTTTCTCCCACTGTGGCCAGCAGTGAATGTAAACCGTGCTGTTGGGTTTGGGATGCAAACACTTGCACATATGCAACTGGAATTGAACCATTAAGTTAATCCACTGTGAGCAACTACTAGGTTTCAGACTAGATTGACCYATCCTCAATTCAAACAATTGACAGAAATGAGAAACTTCTAAATCATTGCACATCTTTGGAAGAGTCTAACACAGTATATATACACTCCCTTTCTTAAAAGGAAAATCACATCCAAGACAAAACTCATTACAAGTCTCAGTCTATACTTAGCAATAAAAAAAAAGAGACTCACTGGATCTCTGGAAACTATTACTGGTTGACAAATCAGTGGAGCCTTCATTTCAAAGAATTTGAGCCAGTTATTCACATCTTCATCAGTATTCAGGGGACAGGCAGAAAATTCGGGAGGCTACAGCAAAAATAAACGCTTTGTAAATAAATGGAAGACACTTGCATCACAATACTTTTTCTCAAGGAACTTTGCTTTTCTCCTCCCCATCATTCGGTTCATTTCCCTTTTTGACCAAAAGAAACTCAYCAGTGCTCATCATTCTGTTTCTTCCAGAAATAGAAATGAACAGAATATTGCTTCTTTCATTGCACAAGTACTGGGAGAACTACTGAAGTGAGGATGCTCCTCCTCCTGTTTACATTTTTAGAAGCTCAGTGATTTTTAAAAAAGTTTTAATACTTCTTCTTACAAGTATTATCTGAGTTCATGTATTTTATTTAAATTCATTTTACAATAGTTCTCCCATTCTTTAGCTGCACACAGGTTTCAAAAGATGATGGTATTAAGGCCAAGTAAAACAGCATTACTAGTTTTGTAACACTAATTTTGCAATGTCAACTACTTGCTTTAATACAGTGCTCATCCTAATAGTTATGCATACATTTAAAAATACAAAACAAAGTGAAGGAACTAAGATGTTACACCCTGATTTATGCTTCTGTTTTCAGGAGGACAAAGGAAGTTACATTAATTGAGAACATACCATAATGTGAATCTTTGCTTTCCCCTTCTGAATGATAAATGTACCGCCCATCCCAACTGGTTTTTCTCCATAGTGTTTCTCTAAAGTTTGTCTCAGACAGGACACAAAGTTAAGCTCCCCAGTTCTTCCATTGGCTTTCACTTCAATGACCTGGAAGATAAAGTCAGTTTGTCACTGCTRTCTCTCGCTGCAATCATCTGAAAAGGTCTGTGAAAGGTGTTCTGAAATTCTCCCAAGCTGATAACCTAAGATCACTTTTTGAAAAGACAACCTTCCATGCAAGTGCCGCTGCACTTGCATCTTTCCAGTGTGTGACCAACTTKCTTTTCCTTACTTCTGTTCAGTGCCAGCTTTGCCTGTGAAGGAGGTTGGGCAGCAAGATTTACCCACATATGAGACAGTGACATGAGCAACCCCCTTTTGTGGACCAGCTGGCTTCCACTCTGTCAGAAAGAAATGCTGTGTAACAGAAAGAACTCTTCAGTTTCCATGCAGCAGTTGGAAACTGTTCTGCCAGCACCTCTGTGCTGGCTGTGTCAGGAGAAGCACTTGTATGAAAAACTACRCAAGTGCCCACATCTGATTTACACAAGTACTTTGCACAACCATTACCTTAAGGCACAGCTAGTTTGGGGGCGGTGAATGATTTATGATGGAAAAGTTTTAGTAAACTAATACATATCCCTCAAAAATTCAAGTGCCTCTGTCTCCACTAATTCTTCCTCTCATTCACTGGCATCAGTTCCTTATTTTTCATGTTTCTCTTGTGGAATTGCTATTTTACTTTTATTTAAAAAAAAAAAACTGATAGGAGAACCATGAGTTTACCTTTAGACACAAAGCACTGCAAAGTCACCTTTGATTGAAGTACATACCTTACCAGGTTGGCCTTCACTGGCATAAAGGTTGGCCAACAGTCCAAACTCACAGTCAGTGTATTTACTGCTGTACTTCTCAAGCAGGCACCCTTTATCTGCAGGATTTATCTGAGCAATGTAGCTCCCATTTACAGCAGACTTTTTTTCACTCTTAGTTTGAACAATAGGAATAAGCTGGGGAAAAGGACATATAAGAGTAAGTCAGTAAGAACATGTAAGAATCAGCCAAATGAACTGAACCCACATATATATGATTTAGGCTTTGGGTCATGATCCCAAGAAAAAAATCCATTTTGTCACACWGCTCTGTCTCTCAGGATGAGGCCTGTGCAGGTAAAAAAAATGCACTAATACTATAATGTAATTGAAAGGTTCAGAAAACAGGTTTACTTTTTTACTTTTACTGGACAAGTATACTTAAGGTTATATAAATAACAATGCTAGTGTTAAAGAAAAAAAGAAGGAAAGAAAGATCTTTGGCCTGCATGCAAATATTGGAATTCTATGTAATACTTKCTCAGCATAACAGTAACAACCACTGTTATAGTGGACCAAATTTAATGCTGATGTGGACTACCTCATCTGCYGAAAAATCCATCAAAAGGAGGCAGCAAGACCAAAGGTTTATGCCTGAAAATAACTGTGTTTAAAAAAAGTCTTCATAGGCAGTAGTTTTTGTCTCCTACCCCCCCTTGCAGTTTCTCATTTTGTATGTGGCATCTTTGTTTTACCATTGTAAATTTTTAAGTCATCCAAAAGGGCAAAACACAGGGAGTATTTCAAAGGCATTTACCAGTAAGTTTGAGAAGCATTTCCAAATCTTGGAATTAAAACCTCTGATCAGGTCTTTGTCAATTACTTTCAAAACCCATGTTTCTTGCATGCAATCACATGATTCCTGACGAATTACAAGTTAAAAATTAATCTTTATTATCTCAGGAATATGCACCTCAGTGGATGCYCCTCATGTGAATTCCTTCTAATGTGTTTTATGTGTTTGTGGTGTGAAAATGTTTATTAAATACATTGTTGTAAAWGGAAAATACCCAGCATTCTACTGCTCTAGTGTTATGATACTTCCATGAATTCACTGAGAAACATCACACATACTGACCTCAGCATTTTTTCCAAGAACCCTGGATGAAGCAGCTCCAGCTCCAAGAATGAAAGCTCCAGGTAGCTCTATGTCYTTTGCAACTGCATTTAGATCATAAACCTGCAAAAGAAAAACAATCCTTCCGTCTCTGGAAGAGACAGGGCCAGACCAGGTGAGGTCCTGAGCAAAGKGACCTAGTGGGTGGCATCCCTGCTCACCACAGGAGGGGCTGAAACTAGATTATCTCTAAGTTCTCTTCCAACCCAAACCATTCTATGATTTTGGTGTGGTGTTCTGATCTGCCGTTGTCATTCTGTTCAGTGTAGTCCTGGAGGCTTTTAATTCACAACACCCACTCTCATTAATATTTTTGATAATTAGGTTGAACAAAGCTTCTGAAAACAACMTAACATTTAGTAATAATAAATGTGGTAGATATTTGTTTTCCTAAAGGTAGATATTTGTTTTCTAAAAGATAAAAACATTGTACTCAAAGACTGATTTATTGTTCTTACTAGATTTTGCTACATRCAATACATAACAGAATCAGCCCCATTAAACACTGGAACGTCTTTCAAAAGTAGAATTCTATAGTATCTCTTAATTCTTAGTTTTGTTTATAGCTTTTCTTTTGACATATTTATTAATCCCCACAGCTACAGGAAAATACTCACCTTTTCTTTCCGTGCAAGAGGTATGAGGTAAGGAACACCTCCCACATCTGCAATCCTAGGCTTTCCACAAATTCCTGGAAAAATACAGCCAGTTAGCTTGGTAAAATGTTTTTTCCTAATAATCTTCAATAACCATGCAGACTAACCCACCAAAGAACTGGTTCCTCGAACTTCCAGACCCGTGAGAACACCATTTCCCTAGCATGCTTAGCCATAGTGCTGCACTATTAAGAGGTTCCAGTCCTAAAATGATTCACAGTAGGATTTAATGCTATGCTGTTGTAAAATAATATTCTAAGCACAAAAAAAAAATTGCTAGAGTGGACAACACCATCCATTTGCCAGTTCTCCAGTAATGCTCTCACCATACAGTGGAGACCTCTGCTGGGACTCCGCTTGGAAAATTTTAGCAAAGCTGAAAGCTTTCTTAGGACAATCCATCCCACTTATTTGGATATGTATTTTAAGAAGTGATGAATAACCCCCTGGAGGTGTTTCTTTCACATTGATGCCAGAGGGAACTCAGATGAGCAGCACAGATGACATGCCTGTCTTCCAGACAGCTAATATCAAAGAACATGAATCCCATTCAGAATAAGACKGTTTCACTTCACTGACATACATGAATGCCAGGAATTTAAAAATTACAGAAGCACAACTCCTTAGGTTCGGGTAGTTGGCATGGTTCTAAAAAATTTCTCCATCTGAAAGATAACAACTTAATTTCAAAACCATTTTGGTACACTAAATAAAGMTTATGAAATAAGTGGGTATGCAATGATAGCTTAAGAAAAAAAAAACCAATGACAAGTACTTTGTAATGACTTGTCCCTGTCTATACATCACCTAGGAAGTAGAAATAAAATGTAACTCTCCTCTCATGTATATTCTTTACCTGAGAAACTATTTAAGCTCTCTCAACACCTTTAGAGGATCAAAACTAAGCAGGATCGTGTAGAAAAAGCTGGAGAAGTCTTAGTAGAAGCCAGGAAGGTTACCTTTAGCAGGAAAGTTGAAGGGTTCCTGAGTCAGATCAGGACAGTCTACAACAGAGACTTGGGCATCAGAAAAGTTCTCTTTAAGCCCTTTCTGCAAAACTATAATAAGGAATAATRGCAAAATTATTGACAATGAAAAATTACCACGAATTGGACAAGTTTCTAACAACAACAAATATATCTGTTTAGGCTTTATTTCAGTGATATACATTACTTATGCTTACCCTAAGTCACTCAATTGATTTAAATGTCTGCAGGCACATGTTTCATGACTCAGAGCKTCAGCGAGGAGCAAAAGTCTGTTCAGATAATTCTTGGCTATCACATTAATTAAGAATTTAAAAAACATTTTCATTGAAATATATCAACTGACTGCTCCTAGTAGCAATAGGAGCAGCACAATGTGAAGTAACATGGGTAAACTTCAATCACATTCAGCACAGGGTTTGCTTCAAAGAGCAAGTAAAATCATGGYCAAATATGATGCAAGAGCAAAGGAYGAAGCAAGATTSAGCTGAAGCAACAATYAGTTCTTTAAATACATTAACCATATGGTTTGCAATAACTTGATTATAATCTCAAACCATCTCTACTGTCTGGAAATTTCTACCGCCATGGRATACTGCCTATCATGTTTATGCTCTTGCGAAGATTTTCTGGCAAGTGCCATGTCAGAGCAATACAGATAATGAATGGTTTTGGTGATAATGAACCAAATGTAAAACTTCTATTTTGCTTCATATCAGCATTTTTTTAGGCTCAGACCCTGCAAAGTCACTCAAAATGAGGATTAGATGAGTGCATTGTTTGGAAACAACTTCCAACCCTTGAGTGTGGGATTGTCTTCAYGTACACTGCTTCAAATACCACATTGAAAGGTCCAGGTTCTCTCATGCCTGGGGATCTGCTTTGACAGATGTCTCAAACTAAAGAACAGAACATCCAGTCTGTGATCTCAAATCAGGTAGTTCTTTATTTATGCAGAAGACTTTTCTGTGCCTTTGTTTCCTCCAATTAGGGTTTCAGCCATACCTTATGTCTCAAGATCAGATTTACCAAGCTGTTGACCAAAAGGGTCAGTAGATGATACTTGGTACATTTATAAATACATCTCAGTACCTTCTGGTAAATGGACAAGGACAATAAAATGGCACTCCTCAAATTATACCAAAATCTGGACAGCAACACAATCCGCAGCTTTCAGGAGATCCTCAGGACAGATGTGAAAAAAAGGAAAATTCTGCTCTGTGATGAAATTTTTCTGATACTCTTTCAAGCTGTTCTACTGCAAGTATGTGGTATTCTCTGCAGAGCTCACAAGTTTACAGCAGCCCTGGCCTACTGCCCCAGTCTGAGTGGGTGAGAAAAGCCCTGGGAACCACCCAGGACACTGCTGGGACCACACGTTCTCAATACAGGGAAACATCGAACTGATACAGATTCGGGAAAGTGGCAAATGGAACTTGATGATCAATCTAAAAGACAAGAAACCTTTAGTATATCTGCTGCAGGGGAAAGACTGCCAGAAGGAATAGTATCTTCCYCCTAGGGCAAGAAAAGAAGCTCATGAGCAACTGGGCTGAACCCAGAAGTCCCTTCCAACCTCAACCATTCTGTTATTCTGAGCACATCTTGTGAAGGCTTTAGAAAGAACTAAACTAAAAAAARATGTTCCCTGTAGCCATGGTCTAAGGCAATCACCAAAGGAGGAGCCAACTAGGTTCAAGCAAGAGGATATGCCATGCCACACTCCATCTASGCAGCTGTGTTTTGAGTAGACCTGAAAGAAATACTAGAGCGTAAGACAGATGATTCTGTATGTGTAAAGAAGTTTGGTGTGTAGTTGTTAAATTTTCACAGCCTGCACACAAACTGCAAATGCAGCAGACAGTTTTAAAGGGATTGAGAGCCTGTCTGTGTGMTTAAATATCATGGGGGCTTGGGGGAGGAGTCATTGTTTGCTCTAAGAAAATCACAGCATTTAGAGAAATAGTGCAGTTCTTTACCTCTCAGTGTGCCAAGAGCACAAATTCTGCATACACTACTTCTAGAAAGACTTTGGTATGAGCTTTAAAATAAGTTTAAAGAGTACATTACAAGTTTATATAAAGTTGCACACTGCATGACTTACCCCCAGCAAGCTCCTCTAGACTTGGGACATGAAAAGCAAACCTTTCGACTTTGGCCATTTCCTAATCGGTGCTGATTTCTTCAGGTAAGAAGTTACAGTACAGCACACTGCAGGAGCGACTGGTCTGCCAACAAAGATAATAGTTTAACAATTTAAACATGCTCCTTTCAATATGTTAGTCATTTTTCAGTTTCACTCAAGAATTCATAGAAAACAGTAGAAGTGTAGCTCTACCATCACAGGAGAGACTGACAGCTTCAATARTAAAGTCGAATTTCTTATGCATTTTGGAAGAAGATGTCAGTCAGCCCTATAGCTGGCTCAGAGCATTACACATGCTAGTCCTCAAGCTTACAATTGGTTGTAGGCAAAACATATTCTATGCTGAATACAGTTGAAAAGATAGGAGATTTGCATGTCTTTTGTAAGCCTGGAGTCACAAGAAAGTTTTGGAAAAAAACTGGGCTTTTCTAAGCCCATTAGCTGCCTCCTAAGGTCTTCCCAACTTTAATGTTTACTTTTCCAGCATTGGYTATGGTGGACTTTCAACCCCAGATSTCCAACTGATTCTGGGAATATGTTTMCCCTTGCCGAGAAGAACAGGCTAGCAGCAAAATAAGAATCAACAGCAGCAAGTTCTGCAGTATTAGGCTCTGTATGGGTACAGGGTCTGTAACAAAAAGTTTTGAGTGAAAGTTTAAGAGCCCCTTCACAAGTTAACTGTACTTCAGTCAGCCTTGCAAGAGCAAAGTCAGCTAGTAGTGCAGGCCATTAGCTCAGGGCAGAAAGAGCTGATTGTACACTACCTGAAAATCAGCAATCATTAACTCCTTAGGCACATACTTACTGCACACAGCAATAAAAAACAAAATGGGTCCCACTTATCCAGATCTCAGCTGTTGAAGAAAAAAGCCAGTATCCTAAATACATTCCCAGACCTGAGTCTTTGTTGGGAAGTTGTGTGAGACAGCTGCTTATGTACAGGTCTAGCTTCTATTTTTTAAAAAAAATCCCAACTTTTATGACTGCCATACATTGTAACTGTCCTTATACCATAAGCATCTTGAGCCTGCATAAAGGAAAAAAAACATAAACAGTAGGAAAAAAGAAGAAATAAGAAGAGTGGAGAGATCATAGCAGTCACCTAATTTAAGTCTTTGAGCTCAATGCTCAGCCACCCCAAATTACTGCTGTAGCAAGCAGTAGAGAAAGGRAGAAAGACTGCAACCTGTGTATAGTAATTCTTATCTTAGTTGGTCTTATCTATCACCACAGTTGACTTTTTCCTCCTCTGGCTTTGGAGAAGAAAGTAACAGGCTGGATTTGGTGCCTCTGGTACAAATCTAATATCAGGTGGAGTGAACCATATCCCAACACTTCTAGTGTGCACTAAGAAAGGGAGTAATTAGCCAGAGACAGAAAGTGAGAACCCAGCTTTGGCAGCATTGTTTTAGATGATCCTCACCTCCTAAAGAACTTTTTGCCACATCTAGAAGGAGGCTGTGCCAGCAGTTGATACAATGGTTGTCCTGAAACAGTCTGAGAAGACAAGCTAGAACTGCTGTTGTGCAAAGGCAGAGGCATGACTTGGATGCTATTCAACTAAGTAGGCTTAGGTGCAACACCTGGACATTCACCTGCTGTGYAATGGGACAGTACTTAGCTCTCCACAATCAAGAAAGGAGGAAAAAACTGTGGAAAAACTTGATGCACCATAGTGAACCAGATCTGACTGTTAGAGAGTAGTTCTTACCAGTAATGACACAAAAGAGTAGATCTGTGGCCCACCACTGCCAAGTATTCACAGGGGAGTGAATTGTGTGGTGTGGGACAGGGAGAACCTGAAAGGAGACAACAGCACACAATTAAGATCCATCACAGAGTGGTGCAGTGACACTGAATTGCTACAGAAGAATTTCAAAGAAAGAACACAAATGCTAAAGGGATGRTAAGATTATTAGATGTGGGATAGTGCAACAAGAATGGAGGCMATATGCACGTAAAGACTTAAAGTCTTCCTTTGGAGTGGGAAGAAAACATCAGAGAGTAGCCAGGTGCCAGGAGAATGCAGATGAAATACAAACTATTAGCTTAATGATGTATGTGGGTTGTCTATTATCAAAACCTGAATTGAAACTAGCTTGGAAGGTTAAAGCCAAAAAGGAGAGGGTTTAGGCAGGCTAGACATGAGTCGGGGAGGGGGGTGGTGGGGGAAGAAATATCAGTGGAAAAAWCTAGAGATGGCAGCTGTGAGAGAGAAATTCAACGATGACACCGAGAAGAGCAAGACATCCACAGATGCTGAGCCCGTATTCCTCGGCTGGGGCGGTGCGAGGAGATCCCGTACGGAGCAGACGAAGGCTGCAGGGCATCAGAGGGAACTGCTTGAGCGGCTGGGATTTGGGGAAGGAATGGGTCGTGGCAGGGCATAAACAGGCGCACTAGGTGAGGCTGGGGTCCGTAAGGATAGAGAGCATCCCCCCAGGCAAAGGCAGCGAAGAGTGATGGAGGGAGGGAGCGCTAAAGCTGGCAAGCCCGCCTTGGCATGGCTGCGAGAGGAAGGAATGGGTTGTTGAGGCTGGGGCAGCCAGCTCAGAGGAGTCTGGGCAGCGCGAGGAAGGAGAAGCGGGATAGCAGTTACGGGAGTCTATCACCGGGCGGGAAGTCGAGAGAAGCCGGGCCCTGCCCGATCCCTGTCCCGCACCGACCGCGGCTATCGCCCAAGTGCACGTACCTGCCCCGCCGTCCGGGACCGGYACAGCAAGGCAAGAGACGGCTCCGCTCGACACTACCAGGCTCGGCACCCCTCGGCACCGCTCGGCTCCGCTCGGCACTGCCCGCCCCTGGGCGCGGCCACACTGCTGCCACTCCCAGCATGGGCCCACCCTCCTCCCCCGCCTTCCCGTCGGCCCGCGCGCCTCTCGCGAGATCCCGGCGCTATGTAAGCTGCGGGGCGGCCATTGCGCGCCCTTTGCGGCGGGGTGGTGGAGGTGTGCGGAGGTGAGTTGGGGCGGGCGGATCCGGYGCCATCCACGTTGCYGGGACCCGAGACYGAGGCACYCGGCGGTGGGGRAGGACAGTCCCGGCGGTGTTGARTGGTGCCCCAAGGATCGCGGCRTGTGGCGGCGGTCGGTGAGGGCCAYCCCGGCCTGTGGTGACATGATGGCTGCTCGCATTCGAAAGGCCTTGCCGTGGCGCCGATCTCAGCGCTCTACTGGCAACTGAGCCAGGCGAGGGGGAGAGTGGTATGCCTGGCACCTTTCAGCAAGTTCAGTTGGTTGTTTTTCTTTCCTAAGGGAGCTGCGTGCTGTTGCAGCGCTCCAGGACGGAGCTGCGGTAGAGACCGCGCAGGATGCTGAGCAGCGAACTGTGAGTATCGGTCAGAGTGGCACTGCTGCCTCTGTCCTGGCTTYGGTCTTGCTCGGTTTTGTTGATGGGCTTTATGTTTGTCGGGCTGTGGGTGAATCGGTGTTAGTGCTGTGCCCACATAAGGCACAGTGTAGCTGGCATATCAGTATATTTCTCGTCGTTAGAGGCCCAAAACTGAGCACAGGAATTAAAGTGTGCCTCATCAGTACCGATTACAGGGGGATGATCACTGCCCTGGTCCTGCTGGCCACATGCCGGATACAAGCCAGGGCGCCCCTGGGYTTTGGCCACCTGGGCACAYGCTGGTTCATGTTCAGCTGCTCTTGACCAGCACCCCCAGGGCCTTTTCCACTGTGACCCAAGGGTAGGACCCAACACTTGACCTTGTTGAACCTCATACARTTGGCTTCGGTTCATCCATCCAGCCTGTCCAGATACCTCTGTAGAGCCTTCCTGCCCTCTAGCAGAKYAACRCTCCCWCTCARCTTGGTGTCATCTGCAAACTGAATGAGGGTGCACTGAACCCCACTGTTGAGGTTGTCAGTAAAAGCATTACACAGGACTGGCCCCAGCACTGAGCCATGGGGAATATCACATAAGCTGGATGTAATTTAATTTAGCACCACACTCATGGCCAGCTATTCAGCCAGTTTTTYACCCAGTGAACGCATCCAAGCTATGAGCAGCCAGTTTTTCCAAGAGAATGCTGTGAGAAATTAAGTCCAAAGCTCTAGTGAAGTCCAGGCAGACAACGTCCACACCTTTTCTGCATCCACCAAGTGGGTCAGTCAAGACCTGCTTTTCCTAAACTTATGCTGGCTGGTCTTGATCCTTTGGTTTACCTGCATGTGCTATGTCATGGCCCTCAGTGTGATCTTAAGCCTGTGAAGGGCTGGATTGTGTTGTCTTACAGATTCAAGGAAAAGTTAACATTTTGTTTTTGGGGCTGGTCTCTATGATGATTGATGACCAGTGAACAAATGGGTGATTCATTGTTAAGAGCAGATTTTAGGTATCTTAGCACACAACAGACCAGGGAAGATGGCATTACTTTTCATGGTGACACTGTCTTGGATTAATTTATTAAACTAGAGAGAATATCTGTGTATGACGTTAAAAATGCCATATCTTTTACAAGTAAAAGAAGCTATTGGTCGTGTGTGTGCTTCTTAAGAGGAGAACTTAACCCTAGTAGGGAGAGGGTTAAAACATKCAGAACTCATCTCAGTAAGTCTCTGAACAATCTGTTGCAGCTCTGAYGTTTGCCTTGCTTTGGGCAGGAGTTAACCCAAAAAAGCTCTAATAAACATTATTTGACCTAAATTATACTGTGAATATTYTTACATAAGTGGTTGTGACTTAACTGACAGTGTGAAGAACATATTTTGTCATGGTTCTTAGGAAAATCTCTGCTCAAGTTTGCTCAAGATTATTCTTGTAAGTTTACCCCGTGGCTATGAGTGGAGTAGGGGAAAGTTTGTTACCTGATAAACAGAAATATTTTTAATTTCTTGAATTCTCATTGCTTTTTAGGGCAAACTAAAACATGACTGATACAGATGAGCCCCAGGCKTCTGGCTCTGATTACCCTGATTCCCAACAGCTGATCAGCCATCAGCAGAAGGAGCCATCTGAGGTGTATTTATGGCAAACRAGTACAGGAATGGAGCATTCCAGGTCAAGGCAGAAGAAGGCTGCTCCTGAGGAGTCTTCAGGTCACCTTAACAGGATAAYTGAATCATCAGTGGCATCAGCTGAGGTTTTAGTGATTAGCAGTGATTCAGAAACGTGAGTTTTGATCGCTCGTTAAGAATTTTTGCTGTGAAGAAGCCTGTGTCATGTAGCACAGAAGTGTACCTTCTTCTGAAAGTAAAAACTTTTTTCYTCTTCAGTGATGACTCTACTGCTCGTCCTGAGTGCTCCATTGCACCTTCAAAGCAAAAAAGGAAGTCTCAGTCTTCGAGGCAACAAGCTGAATCTGTTACAGGAGTAKCAGACAATGAAAGCTCCTCAGATTCTTCTCTGTCTCCCCAAAGTCCAGGGAAATCTTCGGAAGTTTCCAAGCAGCAGAAGTCAAAACTCAATCTGAAGGCCATTTTTGCCTATCACTTCAGGGGAAAGAAGTTCAAAGCAGCTGCACACCGAAAATTCAAAATTCACTCAGGGAAGAAGAAGAAGAAGAAAAAGTATGAGAGCACACAGATGCCCTTGGGGAGGCCCCCACTGACAGCCTCACCTCAGGAGCAAAAGAGGAGGCTTCTAGACAGAGGCTTTCAATTCCCTTTTGTCGAAAAACATTAYGGGGAGAAACATATTCCCTTAAAGATGGTTCTCGGCTATGAGGTAAATCCTCTGTTCTGTGGGATAAGTATATTATTCAAAAAATGGTGAATTGAGATGGGCTATGTTATGCTTCTACTTGACGTGCTAGAATAACGACACGGGTTTTACTGTTGTTCAGTGGGACACTTGATGTTGTCAAACACAGCAAGAATAYATATGGGCATTGATATAATATTACAGTTCATAATACACAGACTTCATAGTGGTATTCTTAAGATCTTACCTGAGATGTTTTTTTCTATAGCAAGCAGCTGCAAAGGGATATTTCAAGTATATTGAAGTGCTTAAATATGAAGAACATCTTAAAAAAGCCCTAAAAGCCCTTCAAGCCAGYGAAGATTTAGAAAAAGAGTGTGTGGTGTTACGGAAACACAAATACTTAGATGATGAAGGCCCCATTTCCCCTATTCAGGAGACAGAGTAAGTTCATCTTTACTTGCTCTTTTGTTCTTAACTAACATAAATATGTGTGCGCATCAAGTTCWGTTGTTCTTCTGTCATTTTAACCTATAAAAGCATTGCAAGTCAAAAAAACCCAGTGTAAAGGTACAATGCTGTCTTTTAGCTACTGTTTATTTAATGGCTTGTAGTTTACATATTTTAAAATACTGTAAAAGTACACAGCTTGATTAAGGTTTTTATTTCAGTGATGATGAMGACAGCTTGATTTGTGATAATCAAGAACAACTTGATGCCAGAGTAGTGGTAAGTCAGCACTCTTAAAGTTCAGGAACTCTCTAGCCCTTCTCTTGTGAAGTTAAAGAATTAGTGGACAATGTTTTCTGTACTGAGTTCTTGAGTTTAGATCCAGAGTTAATTGTGTATTCTTGTTGATTCTGATCTGTTAATGCAGGGGAAGGTTGATTGTACACATTTTCCTCTTTGATGTAATGCTGAAATGTATATAGGAATTGTACAAGATTTTTAGAGTTCTTTAAGTCTGCAGATTTACTACTAAAATCTTACATATCTCAAAACTAGACTTGTGAATATTCTGTCTTCCATTTTCTTAGGAGAACAGCTCTTTCATTCTAAGCAGCACAATTCCCAGTAAGAAAAAATCAAAGCCAGGGAAAAAACGTGCAAAACCAGCTGAAGTGATTGAAATAGTGGATGAAGAAGACTCTGCTGGGGAGAACTCAGTGCCTCTGCAAGGCTCAGTTCGGTGAACCACAGATGGACAAATGATGTGACAGCAGTCATTCTTCACATACCTCTTTCATGGGCCTACTTGGTTCAAAATGTTGGTCTGAAGTCACTGTTGAGGTTCTGCACCAAGCTGCCTAAGCACATTTGGCTTACTGTGAGTATATTGAGCTTATGTCTGAGACAATTWAAAAAGTATAATTTGTCCCTTTAATACAATATTTGAGTCTTCTGTGCTATTCTATGTTAGGAGTATAACGTCCCTGGTTCTGTTTCTGATAATCTTGCTTAAATTCTGGCTTCTGTAAATAACTTGACTACTGTTAATGAAGGAGTCATAGAATTTATCTAATTAAAAATAGGAAGACAAGTTCCATACACTGTAACAGAGCCRCAGCACAGTATAGAAGAGTATGTGTTGGCATGCATACATCTGGATGCTCAAATTAAACAAGGTAGTTTAAATGCCTTTCTTCCACAGGTGACTTCGTTGTGGGTGGTCCTTGAGGGATTGTTTTTCTGTCTTTAGAGGTGCAGGCTTGAAATAYTTCAAAAGTTAAAGGGTTGAAGACAATTGAAGCACAATGCAAATTGAGTGGCAACAATAAAAATGCAAAAGTAGTTGGTCAGCTTTGACAAGTGTGTTGCAAAATGTGGTTAATGTATTTGAATGATAATTAAATCAATTTTACTGAGGTTGTCTGTTCCACATGGAGTAACTTCTCAAAAAGCTAATTCTCTGCTCCTGAATTTAATACAATAATCTGAAGTTGTAAGTAATCATGCATGTAACTGTAGCAGCAGTGAATCTTCGGTTAAAAATTCTTTTGCCCTCCTGTCCCAAATGGGTTAGCATGACTTAGAAGACGACAAAAGCTCTTTAACAACACTAGTTACCAGGCATTGCCTCAGTTGTAAGTACCTTTCTCAAAGGCATTTTCATCAGTAGGAAACAAAACTAGTGTTCAGAAGTGGTCTGAATACCACTAAGTCCTACTGCAGCTGTTGTGGTAACTGAAGAAATAAATGGCTAAAACATTCACTTGTGAATCAACAAGATTTAAAAAACAGTCACCTCACAGTCTCACTCAGGTACTCTTAAACAATTTGCTATCAGCAGCTGACACTGTTCAGCAGGTAAAAGCAAGCTGCTGAAGGAGCAAGTTGTCACAAAAAGGCTTTATCTACTTGTTTAATTTCCTTCAAATGTAGCTGACASTCTGAGGAGATTTGCAGTAGATGCTCAGTACTGGGAGCAAGTGAAGCTGTATTACATGCTTAACTAAGGTCCTAAACCTTTTGTAAAGGAAGTTACCCAATTGCAATTTGGTAGCTCTAGAACTGCAAAAATTGCTCTTCAGCATTTAAAGATGACAACTAAAATTGGTCCAGAATTCATGGCGACACGTAACTCTTAGGCATCTACCTGAGAAATACTCAATGGCTTGAAAGACTCATCCTGAATATAGGAGTGGGGTTCTTGCTTGGTAAGGCAGAGTTAGTGGTATGTGGAGTCCTGCTCATTCTGCAGTTCATGTGATGAATTTTGCTGTTCAACTGCTGAGTGACTCAGAAATGAACTAAATTTTCAATTCTGACTAGAGCTGGATAAACACATAAAATCAAGCTTGTTACAGCTGTTAAATTGATTGTTGAAACCTGCTTTGACTTCAGGAATCTTCAGTTATTTGACCATACATGACAGTTCTTACCACTGTTCTTTTTTTTCCCCCTTCTAGTTTGTTGCTTTTGGAAGATAATTTACCTCTTGGTTTTCTTGCTGCACAAGGTAAGCTGTTAGTTGGGTTTYGGTTTTGTTTTCTTCAGGTAGCTTTTCTTTGCATTACTTCACAAAAGGTTTGAAAAAATGGTGCACGGTAGTTGAATACATTRCAGTGCTCCACAGCTGAGCAGCGTTCGTGTGTGAAGCTTCCAAGGTGTTGAGTTCAGTGCCACACACCTTTCATCAGTCTGACCAAAACTAGAAACTCTAGCCTCTCCTCGAACAAAAACAAAAACTTAAGTTCTTGTATACCTCTTAAGTGCAGGTTTTGTTGAAGTTATTTATAGAAATGCATTGGTTTTATCTGATGTGGAATGCTGCAAGGCTGATTTGGTTTGGACAATGTTGGCTGGAACTTCTTCTGCTTAAAGATGTTGAGGAACTACTCTCCCCTTAGCGTCTTCATGGTGCCTCACCCACATTCTGTGCCAGGATGTGTCATACAGCTGCAGCTTCTGATGGCTTTTCTCTGGTAAAATTCCATCTTAATTCATATCCACTGCAAGAACAGGAGGAACAGCAGAGAGCAGCTGGTAGTCTTGCATGTACATGGCTGTGAAAGCTTTTTTAAGGAGGATGTTACCACATTTGTATGGCTTGGAGCAGTGTAGGAARTAGCAYRGAAGAAAGCACCCTCTAARGATACGRCATAGCAAAACCCCTTCAGCATGGGAAWCAGCTGAGGGTGGGYAARTAGTGAAAYYTTACAAGAACATTCTTGAGTAATAGAATAGGAAGAGACCTCTTAGTTGGGCATTGTCATAGGTAGAGTACGGCACTAGAGAGCACATCAGGTTGACACGGTATATATAAGTAGTTTCGATCTGATTCTGAACTCACCACATTTACCCTGTTTGAACTGCCTGTCTCTAAAACTGGAAAACACGGTAACTGTCAGCTTCCACTCCTACTAACAGTAAGTATATAGTCAATTGGGAAGCAGCTTCAAAAACTGTTTCAAAAATAGTGAAAAAAGGAATGTGTAGAATCTGTTCCAGCACTTGATCAGGTTTTGTCTTTTGCTGTAGGCAAAAACCTGGAACCTAGTGCTTAGAAAAAACCCTTCTTTTGCAACCCACAGCTGATAAATGTATTGGTTGTGTTACTTAYATGAAGGGACAACATTTGCATGGCCTCAAATAGCATTCATTCATTCAAGTACTGATCAGTCTGGGGCRTGTGTTCAGTGCTTGAGATGTAGTGCAGAAATGTAGTTCAGCTGCAGAAATGTAGTTCAGTTGTATCTTTCTTTGCAGAGGAACACACCAATACTGCAGCARTAACTTGGGGATGTCTTGAATTCTTATGACTGTTTGCTGGGTTTCTGATTCACAAATCCATTACCTCAGTGGACTTCTGTGGTAGTGAAAGAGGTAAGCTTTGTGTTTGTGCTTCAGCATAAGAGTAATTGGATTTCTTCAGTCTAGTGCTATTTCCTCAGCAAGTTAGCAGACTAATTTGTGCACTGTATGGTATCTGCACCCAGCAGTGTCTTCCTGATGCGGTGTTCAAAAAGCAGTGCTACAGTATTTCAACAGCTGGCATCGTTGGTTTTCATGCACATGTGCAGGTTAAACTTGGTATTTCTGTTGAAACAAGTAGATKTAGTTTTTCTTACTGGGAATCTTGTCAGATACAACTTTTAAAAATTGTTACACTGTTGGGGGATAAAAGTACAATTAAATTACTGACATTGTTCCAAAATACTTTTTTCTTAAAGGGACATTCCTGTGATTTCTGGAACATAGTGGAAAGCCTCTACTCAAGTGTAAGTATTGGGGAAATAGTTGCTTTTTTTTGCCTAGGTGGAGGTAGTWGGATGATGATCATAAAAGCTCCATCTAGTCTTGATTTTATTTTGGCTGCCTTTTGACCAAAAAAAAGGATTTCATTTTGAAACATTAATTCAAGTACGCGGTGACCACTAGAACAGGTTTCTTTCAAAGTTACCTGGCTAGGCTTAAAAACCAGGCTATTCTACAGACATTGTGCAGTTTTTATGCCTTGTTCTTCAGCAAATAGGCACAACCTGCTGTGTGTCTGAATTGGAAAACGGGGCTAGAACAGTAACAGGTTCTGCTTTCCTCGCTGTAARGTTAATTGCAGTGGTGACAATGAGACCTGTAACAAATTCATTAGCAYTCAGGCAGTGTAACTGGACTACAGTCTGCATGGCTTCATACTGAGATAGAAGTACCCAGGTCTTAATGAACTGTTTAAATACTGAAAGAACTTGAAAGTGTTTCTTACATACAATGATTTATTTATTTTAGGAAGTCCACCTGAAGTCCAGTCTGAACTAACATTTTGGTAAGTTTGTGGGACATTTTTTTTCACCCTTGCCTGTTGCAGGTCAGCCCAGCCACCCTTCTTTAACTTGATGAGTTGGTTACTTGCTAAAAAGATGTAATACTGTTTCAGAAAACATGGGAGCTTTTCTTACCCGAACTTTAGAATGGCTGAGAAAATTGTGGTGATGATTGGCAAAATGTTCAACTGCTCTGAAGAGAGTGAATGAGAAGAGCCTTTCTGAACAAATCTACTCAGTACTGTTGTAGGTTCTGCTGATTTGCATGCACACACATGCTGGATGTAACATTACTTGTTTTTTTTTGGCAGTACTTGGGAGAAAGTGAAGGAAGAAATGCAGGATGCTATTTCACCGGAGGTCTGAAGCCCCTTCAAGGGTTAGTATGACATCTGAAGTTCTGCCTGTACTGAATGACTGAAGGGCTCTTTTTTTTTTTTTTCAATGCCCAGAAATCTCTCAGATTAAGTTTACTAATTTGTGAAGGTTTCAGGGACTGTTTTCAACATTGCATTACTGTATCTTAATGTATCATTCATTCTGTTAAGAGAAAATTTTATTGTAACTTTGGTTTGCCCAAAGAATGTTCATATTAATTCCTCAGTCAAAAATGAGGTGATGAGGTTAACTGCTWAAACTGATAGTTTTGTTTTGACCTGTAAGTTACACTTGATGGGAAGTTTATAGGGAGGATTCTGCACAGTTTCGTAGTTAATTCCCTTTGATGTTTGCTTCTCAGGTAACTTGTAATGTTAATATGAAGGAGGTGCTAGTGTATTATTTACCCTCCTAACCCAAAATGTCTTGAATCAACTTAAAAAGACACTTGGTGGGATCTGTACCAAATACCTTTCTAGTCTGCTTGATTTTTATGTGTTGTGTTTATTTACAGTACTACAAGTGTTGAGGTCTATCCCGATAGGATCTTTTCTGTAGGTTCATGTCGTTGGAAACGCCTCACAGAATAAACTTGTGGTTTGGCTTTACCCACTGAACTACCTGTTAGCTCTGTGGGATAAAACTGCAAGACAAATCTTATTGTGGCATCCTAGGAACTGCAGTGATAATACCTAGTGTTCTCCTTTAGGTGTACTGTAACATGCTTGGATACAAAACAAACTGATTCAAGTGGAAAAGACTGGTAATAGTTAAATATCAGTGTGTTCTGGGAAATAAGTGCAACTGACATTCTGAATTACATGGGCTGAACTGAAACTTTTGCCCAGGTTTTTGTGTAGGTATCTGACTTGTAGCACTGCTTTTTTACTGCTTGTTTTCTGGATGGTTTGAAACAGTCTATTCACCCTTTAATCACAGAATGATCATTTCTTGTTTCAGTAGCTGTAGGTAAGAAGAGATAGCACTGTGGTGTCTGTCTTGAATTAACTTAATAAACTTACTGCATTTTTGTTTTGTATAGAGATGCTTCATACTGAGCAGMAATATTTGGGTTCTATCTTCAAGTATGGGGTTTAAAAAATTAATTTCTGAGCACCTCAGCCAGTTTCCTACTGTACTGTTGAAATTYATGGCTTCTGTTTTGTAGAATAAAGCRTTTAAAATAATCAAAATCCTCTAGAGGTATTAGTGGATTGCCTCTTACTCCCAGGCACTCACAAGTATGCAAGAAGCTTGAATGTAAAATGAGCTGTTGTGGTTGAAGGCCTGTAGGCTGTATAGTGTTCCGTACAGCACCTGCACTCAGCAGCCTTCTGGTGGGATGTTCAAAAAGCWGTGCTACAGCAGTTAGGCATCCTTTGTTTTCATTCTGCTATTAAACCTATTTTTGCTGGAAMAGTCTTCAACCTCTTGAGGGATTTAAGTGTATGTGTTTTGTATTTTCATGTGAAAAAATAGACATTTTCATTTGTTTTCATTTTGATTATCTGTGAAAACTGGTTACTGGCCTCTGGAACTCAGCAAGTGSATTCAGTTTCTTCTTTCTAACAGGTGCTTGAGGATACAGTATGAAATTAACTGCCTGAGTCAAAAAAATGGAACCTGTTTGACAGGTAAGCACTAAGTTACTAGTTCCATACTACTTAAGAGTGTATTAGCTTAGTATGATTAAGCATCAAAACTTTTAACTGCTGTAGAACAAAAACTGGTTAATGATCCCTGCAGGTGTTGGCAGTGTCTGAGCAGATCACTCATTTATGAGTTGTTCCTGTGTGTATATGTACTTCAGATAGCTGTCACAGTTGTGCAGCCCTCTGTAGTACTGGTGTCTTAATTAGACTGCTGTTACCTATGAGGGTTCCTCTGTACTTGGGGCTTTTACCAGATCTTGGGCTTGTTCACCACTTGGCTGACAAATTGTCAGAATTGATTGATTCTTTACTGGAAGGGATGGGGAGCTGGATTAAGTGAAGTCCTGTAAGAGCAGTGAGAGGAGTATCTGGTCATTACCAAGGCTGCTGGGATGTTACTGTTTCTGGTGAGCTGTGGACATGACCATAAAGCAAATCCATCAGACTCTCCTGTTGCCACACAATGTGGCACCAAGTCTGCTGGGAATAAAGCTTTAACATAGGTCAAGGACACAACATTCCCTTCTCCTCCTGGGAGCAAGTTCCTACTGACGTGTAGGGATGTGGCTGTATCCTTGGGTGCATTCAACACTTTAAATACAGAGGAACAAAAGCTACAATTGGAATATTTATAGATTGAGTTCCAGAGCTCCTGCTGAAAGGGTGGTTCTTTTGAACAGAAGCAAAAAAAGGAAACAAAGCTGCTCCATGTGATTTATACCCAATGTTCACTTTTCCCCTGTACTAACCAAACCTGACTGTTCAACTCCTAGTGTCTGCTACCAAGTTTCTGCATTTCAGAGAGATGAGAAACACCACCTGGGTGCTACTGAAGTGAGTGTGAAGGTAAGGGCACTTACCAAAATGGCTGGTAGTGTAAAGAAAKTAAAGGTCACTTCAAAGAGGGTTTGCGTGGCTGAAAAACCAGCAGCTCTTAACGCGGTGACCGCATATTAAAATCCTCTGCAGGATGCCATGAACACTCTATGTGTGCTATGGTCTATTTGTGAGGAGATAGTACGTCATGTAGTTAGGCCTCCTGGGCTGGAAAAGGTCCTTTTTCTGCTGCTTTTGGGGTTTTGTGATGCTGATGTAGAGAGGCTAGTTGGTTCCATTTTGAAGCAACAATTTGCAGCAGGACATTGGAGAACTGGGCGGCTAGAGTTGTGGTTTCAGCAGCCTTGCAGCCCAGTTGCTGCTCGTGTTTCCAGATAAGGGCAGTGCAGCTRGGGAAGGGTCTGGAGCACAAGTTTGAGCAGCCAAGGGAGCTGGGGTGTTAAGCCTGGAGAAAAGGAGGCTCARGGGGGACTTTCCTGCTTTGTACAGCCACCTGAAAGGAGCTTGTGTGGAGAKTAGGGATTGGTCTGCCAATTAACAAGCAGTAGTACAAGAGATTACCTCAAGTTGTGGCAGGAGAGGTTTAGATTGGGTATTAGGAAAGAGGCGTTCATTTGGATTGAAAGTGCTAATAAAAACTTTCCTTCTTTCAGATCCTGGTGATGTTACTGGAATCCTGCTGCAAAGAACTCCACAGCCATTCCAAATAAAGAACCTTCTCTAGAGTGTTTATTGCAGTTTTTTGGAATTAAACATTCATTTTAACTTGTTTCTACTGCTTTGTGTGTTGTAGTAGTGCATATTTTGACTTGCATCTTGCCCTTCAGGGAGCGGTGGTGAAGGTGCCTGTTTGGTATTAGAGAGACCCAGCTAAACTGAGTTTAGAAGTAGCTGGAGGTGGCTTTATCTGGTCTTTTCCCTCACATCTTGTCACTGAATGCAGTTGTACTAAAACCGTGGACTGGTTATTTATTCTGTACAGAATGTCACAAACCTTTAAATAAAACTTGGGGCTCYGGRCTGCAGSCTGGGCTTTTCYGTTGCTGCACTGAAAAGCCAACAAKRGCTGAGAAAATTTTGGCAGCTGACTACCTGTGACTTGCTGGTAGGAGAATGGCTGGGTCTCTTCCCTTTGATATTTGAGAGAGGAGAGGAACAAAAAATATTGATGTCACAACCTGAGCAGCACTTGTCAGTATTACCATGGTGAAGTTGACGCTCCATGCTTTACTGCTAATCAGCATTACAAACAGCCTCTACTACCTCCATGGAGTTTAACAAACTGGTTCTGGCTTATGCTCTGCTACTGCAGCACATGCACCTGCACCAGATTGAAATGAGTGAAACAAGTGTAAATTTAATTCATTAAAAAGCAGCTTTTTAAGACCTCCATTGGACCAGATTCAGAGGAGGTTGCAAAAATTACTGCAGCGTTGGAGCATCTGTGCAAAGAGGCTCAGAGGGGTTCAGTCTGGAGCAGAGAAGGCTGCAGGGGGACCTTATAGAGCCTTAAGGATTGCAGGGGCATTGGCCAGAGGACCTTGAGAGGTCTATTACAATCCCAACCATTCCATGATTTCCTGGTGCATTTTAACCACGACCAGCTTTAATGAAATGCACCTGTTAATMAGTTTACACCAGCAGTTGAGCTTTGAATTTGTCCTCATGTGCTTAGCTCAAAAAACACTGATAGAAAAATTCTTCGGAAGAAGTAACTAAGGTTTTTCTCTTCCATTCAAGTGCTTTAAGATGTACCTTGTGGCTGTAGGACCCCATGCATATAATCTTTAATCACCTAGTGCAAAGAACAGATAAAAAGTCCACCTTTACAGAATGAATGTACTGTCGCCCAAGTATTCAAATAACCTTAAAACTTTATTTGAAAATGTTTTATACATTTATATTACAAACCTTAAATCTCTTTAAAATATTAACATATAAAAAAAGGCCTTTTAAGCCAGGCCAGTCAACTCAGTCTGAGATAATGTTGAGAGCAGTCCATCTGCTGCTGTAGTGATTACAGGGGTTTGGGGTACTTTGCATTGTTTTCTTGCAGCTTAAAACTGCAGCTTCCTAATGGCTTTGTAATCCACCATTCAGGCTGCCATCAGTCAGTGGCCTGGACTGTACCAATATCGTTGCTCAAAGCTTTGCCTGTCACGGAGCTTTCGAAGTCCTCTTGGCTCGCAGTTTGTCCARCATTTTCTGCAAATAAAACCATGAGACTACAGTACTGAAGTGAGTGCCCTAAAGCCAGCAGGGCTSGGTACTGTGCCTGTAACCTGAACATCAGGAATGGACAGTGCTGCGGTCTGGACAGCAATGATCCCCTCCTCCAAAGAGGACGCAGATTAAAGGGTAGGGGGCAAAATGTGCTTATTTCTCTTATTTTCTGTTAATTATGGAATCTGAGAAGCAACATAACGAGCAGCAATTCATTCCACCACAATGCAGTTGAGGGTGGTCGGGGCTAAAGGCAAGAATTGCACCTGGCCTCCCCCCACAGCAGTCAAAGCCTGTCAGGATTATCAAGCATTTCTTTCCTTTCAAGGTGTCTGAGGCAAGCAGGACAATGGGGGTGTTAGATCCAGGCCTCTTCTTCAACCCTGTTCAACAGCAGCTGCATCAGAACCCAGACAAGCTTCTTGCACCTTTAAGTTTGGGCATGGCCAAAATCTTGCCCTACCCCAAGTAGCCAAAGCAATCAAAAAACCTACAGACCCAAAATATTGTCTTAAAATGGATATTTGGTCGAGGCTGGACTAAGAAGACTGTTAATGCTTCTGCCACCTARACTTTCTAGCMGCTGGAGCCTTTTTGCTCAAGTCAMGCTCAAGTCATAGACATGCTTTTTAGAGAAAACTTGTACTGTTGACAAGGAAATTAGGAAATTCTTACGTGAGATGTACCAACGGCATCACTTAACTTCCAGACTAGTYTGAGGGTCTCCATTTCAGCTCCATTCACACCACATCTCAATTACTCTGAYTGGAAGCTCAGTGAAATCATGAGACACTAGCAAGCTATTACCTTTTGAAACTCCTTAGCTTTTTCTCTGTTTTTCGCATAAGTTTCTTGTCTTGTTTTTTCTTCCTTTCTGTTTTTTACTTCTTCAAGCTGATTATAAAGTCTGTGAAAACAAAAAAAATCAGTGTCTGGGCAGGAAGAAGTGGCAAAACTGGAGTAAGTTAACAAGCTTTAGGGTTTGCCCTGGCTCAATTACCAACAATTAGGAAAATCTGACTGCTCTTCAATAATCCAGAATCATTTTGAATTCTTTTTCAGCTGCATCAAACAAACTCCCTCCCTGTTAAGAGTTGCACTTGTTGCATGTTACTGCTCSTAAATGCCCACGTGCAACTGTGAACTTTGCATCAAATTTCATCTCATGCCAGGCATTAAGTGGCACAGCTGCCTCAGCACAGTGACAGCAGCAGGGTGACCTTCCTCAGTGCCAGCTGTGCAAGGGCAGTTCCCAGCAGGACCTGCCTCAAACACACCTGGCTCCTCTCCCAACTGTTCTGTGTTAAGCAGCACTGGGTCCAACTGGAAGAGCACAGACTGAGCAGCAGCTCTCACAAGACATAGATTAACTAGTTCTGTTGGTTTTTTTGTTGTTTTGTTGTTTTTTTTTTAATTAAACTTTTCCCCTTGTGTTTATTGCAATACCTGGATGTACGCTGGTGCATTTCAATTTCTGCCGACTTCCTGTCCTCTGGAGAAGATACTTTCACTTCTCCWACCTTTTTCAGCTTATTGGCAAGTGCACCATTTTTTCCTAGGGTGAAAAAGAAAAAGCCAAACAAATTTAAATCTCTGTTTCAACTGAGAGATTTTCCAAGATTTTTAAATGACATGACCAAAAATAAGAGCAAAGCTAGCAGAATAGACACAACAGAGATGGCATCCTGTTAAAACATATCCTCCCAGTCTCACTCATGAGGCTGCTGCCTGTGGCCATCCATAGCTCTCCACAGCCAGCCCTCAAGTCCCCAACAAGAGGCACTAGATACACCAGTTTGCTTAATGTGGCTGTTCTGTGACAAGCAGCTGCTGTTTGCAGAGGCMTCTTGTGACGACAAAGGTGGGCTGATGGTGAAAATAAGAAGAGCCCCYGTAAGGGCCTTTACAACATTGAAGAGGCAGCCAGTGGGGGAAAACAAAGCTCCCTGAACCCCTGAGGAAAAAAAGAATAGCCTAGTCTGCAATAGCAAACACGTAGCAAATACAAAATCTGTTTATATAAAACAGCAGTTGAAAGGATACCTAATGCCATGTCTTGTCCCCAGATAAACCTACCAGAGAGATGAGACTCCTTTCGTCKGCTTCTTAGCTTCTCAGACTTTCCTCTTTGAAGCTGTCTTGCTTCCAGCTTTTCACTTTCTCTCTCCTTATTTTTTATTGCTTCTACTCTTTTCACGGATTCCTGGATGAAATTCTGCTTTCTTTTTAAAAAAGATTTTTGCAAACTTCCAGGGCTAGCTGCAAATTCCAGCAGCATGACTGTGAAAGAAAAGGAAAGTTTCCACATTCCTCACTGTTAATARTGAGCAATAAGTCATTTCAAAGCATTTCTCCTAAAAAGGTTAGCTTGAATACTTTTTGAATGGCATGAGGAGAATGGCATTGAATGATGAGGCATGTTGCAGAACAGGGAGCAGTTCAGGCTTATGGAATCCAGACACGGTCAGCAGGTCTRCCCACTCAAAAGCTGTGACAAATACTGCATCAAAAGCATCTTAATGCCTCAAAACATACTGAAGACCTGACAAGTCCCTAATGCAGTTAAGTTCTGTCAATTCCTGTCTTTCAAGTTACTGCAGTTCATCTTGGACACAAAAAGGTAAATATTTTACTACTATTCTACATTATCATCAGAATAGGAAAAAAAGGATAATTCTTTGTCTGTAGGACTTGTGGAACTAACAGGAAATGAGAAATAAGTGAAGGTGCATAAACTATGACAACAAATCAGAAAACAACACAGAATTTTTCAAAATTAAGTAATTACAACACAAAACAAGTGTAGTGYAGATTCTGAACTTCCTGTGCCAGGTTCTCTCTCATGAAAGAGGCAAGTGAATAGGACACACACTAGACCTGGGTCTAATGTACTACAGACCAAGCCTGAACAGCAGGATGCCCCTGTCCAAGTAAAAGCTCTACATTTTCCAAATGAGTGATGTATTTTATCGATGATTTGAATATTAAAAAAATACTTTCAACTTCAGTGTATTGAAGTATCCCATAATTACCTGCAGTCTGATGTGATGGACAGTGATTCTCATTGGGATTCTGGACTTTAGGAGAACTGCTAGGCCTCGAGAATGCTGAATAATGTGCATCTGGAGCTAGTGGTAAAAGTTCTCTTTCCTGTTTCAAAAGGACCAGTGATTGGAAATGCTTAAAATATACCACAGATTTGAGTGCTGCAGTACT
>NW_026624155.1:0-1352 GCF_030028575.1 Malurus melanocephalus
GGCGGCGGGCAGCCTCCGTCTCTCGGATCTCCCAGGCGGCTCCCGGCAGAAAGCTGCGAAATGGGTGCCGGCACCTTCTCTCGCTGTTTTAGATTCCGGCCGGCGGCCCCTAAAGCAGCCAGGGTGTCCCGGTAGCGGCTGACACGGCACACCACTCTCCGCCGCAGCTTCTGATACCTCCTCCGGCTGCTCTGCTGAGCTGTGCTGTGCTGTGCTGTGCTGAGCTGTGCTGTGCTGTGCTGTGCTGTGCTGAGCTGTGCTGTGCTGAGCTATTCCGGGGCTGTGCCGTTCTATTGCGGGCTCGGCCGCCTCCGCTGCCGCAGCCGCTCGGCGCTGCCTTGGCCTGCAGCACCACCCAGCGGTGAGCGGTGGCACCGCGCCCGCCGCCGCTCGCAGCCCGCGCTGCCGCTCGCCCCGCTCCACGGAGCCGCGCACCCGCTGGGGAACCTGCAGCAGGAAGCGTTCACACCATCCGGGGAGAGAAGGGCTGGAGACGCTCGGCGATAGCCCTGCGGGGAGTCCCGGCGTCGGAGCATCGCCTGCAGCTTGTCCGTGTCGTTTCCCGCCCCTCGCTGGCCAGAACCCGCGCTCTGGAATGCGCTCTCGCCTAGCGATAGGAGAGTACTCGCTTTTCGAGAGGTTCGGCCGTAAGAGTGGCCCAACACATTTTCCTGGGCAGCGTGAGGCGKAGGCTGAACGCGGAGAAGCTGAGCYGCCATCCCGGCAGTAGRAACCGGCCTGGAACCTCCGCAATGACAACACACCTATAATAGTAGGGAAGGCACTACAGCTACTGGGGAATCTCAGGCTGAGGAGGGGGAAGGGAGGTGCATCCCAGCACTGCTCAGGCATGGACGCTCAGGCCGACTGGGCAGTCTGGCGGCTAAAGGGGAGGAGTGGCTGTGCTCTCCGCATGCGCTTCCCCGTCGCAGGCGGGCTGCGAGTCGTATAGGGGTTCTTCGTCCTTATCCAGCCCCGCCTCAGCGTTGCTATGCTGGCGGGGCAGGACGGGCCTCAGGAACTGGAATTCGCTCCTCCCCGAGCCGCTGGTCAGGAACATCTCGTAGCGGAAAGGCGGAGACAGAGTGCCTGTGCCGCCCACGCCGTCGCTGGCGAAGTCTCCGTCCGCGTAGCAGCTGGGAGAGGGAGGAGAAAGCTCTGCCCGGACTCGAGGTTTGCAGAGCGTGTTCGCCGTCAAGACGAGGATGGACAASAGGAAAAGGGAGGAGACGCAGCCCAGGGAGGCGATGAGATAAGTGGTGATAATTTCCTCCTCTGCCACCTTCGGCTGCTGTCCGCTCGCGGGATCTTGGTCAAGCTGGTGAAAGGCATCGGAGAAGTCGTCTACCAGT
>NW_026624155.1:1937-15973 GCF_030028575.1 Malurus melanocephalus
CGCAAACTCCGGACGGTTCCACTCTCTGCGTCCACTGACACTAATGATTTCACGGCGAGGGTGCCTGGCGGGGGAGGCACTAGCGCGTATCTCACGCGGGCGTTTTCTCCCGCRTCAGGGTCCGTAGCACTGAGGCGGCCCAAACTCCTCCCCGCGGGCTCGTTTTCACTCATCATCATGGTGTAAATGGCCTGGGTGAAGGTGGGTGCATTGTCGTTCACATCCAAGAGCCGCAGGAACAGAGCCTTGGACGCCGACAGGGCGGGGGAGCCCTCGTCACGGGCTCGCACTGTTACGTTGTACTCTGCCACCTGCTCTCGGTCCAGTGTCTCTGATGTCACCAGTGCGTACGCGTCTGCTGCCAGCAACGTGATCCTGAAGGGCTGCTCGCCTATCAGCTCGCAGGTCGTCCTGCCATTGTCCCCCGAGTCCCGGTCCCGCACGTTGAAGAGGGCAACCACCGTGCTGGGCGGGGCGGCTTCGGAGAGGGTGCTAGTGAGAGAGGTGATGATCACCTCGGGGGCATTATCGTTCACGTCCTTCACCTGCACCTCCACCTTGCAATGCGCGGACAGGCCCCCTCCGTCTGAGGCCTGGATGTCTATCTCGTAGGTCTTTGTTTCTTCATAATCCAAAGGCTTTTTAAGTCGGATCTGACCCGTCTCTGCATTTATTTTAAACGTCTCGAAATTTTCCTCTGAATTTTGAACTATGGAATAGCTTATTTCTCCGTTAGTGCCTGAGTCTAAATCGCTAGCAGACACTACCACCACTATGGTATCCTGTGAGYTATTTTCCATTACGGAGACTTTATACAGACTCCGAGTAAATACCGGGATGTTGTCATTTATATCCAGGACCAGGACGCGGATTAAGGCTGTACCAGAGCGYGGTGGAGTCCCACCATCCACAGCCGTGATGCTGAAAGCGATTTCTKCCTGCTGCTCCCGGTCCAGAGCTCGATCCAACACCAGCTCGGCATATCTCCTGCCATCACTCCGCTGCCGGGTGTAGACAAGGAAATACTCGTTTGAGCTGATGCTATAATGCTGAAGACTATTGTTCCCCACATCTGGATCCTGAGCGCTTTCCAACAAAAACCGAGTCCCCGGCATTGTCGATTCCGAGATTTTTAAAGCGATCTCTTTATTTAGGAACACAGGAGCATGATCATTTATGTCAGTGAGTCTTACCTCAGCTCGGAAGGATTGCAATGGGTTCTCCARCAGCACCTCGAAACGCACCAAGCAAGGCTCGCTCTGTCCGCACAGCTCTTCCCGGTCCATTTGCTCTTTCACCACCAAATCCCCGGTGTGATGATTCAGCTGAAAATACTGCTTTTCTCCTTCAGGAACGAGTCGAGCCTGACGAACCAATAATTCCTCACCGGTTAGTCCCAGATCCTTAGCGATATTCGCCACAAAAGAGCCTCTCTCCGCCTCTTCGGGCACCGAGTACTGAGCGGTTTCTGCTCTCATCCCCGAGACGCAGAGAAGGATCAGAGCCACCGCTAGCCCCGAGAGCAGTTCCTCTCTGTTCCTCATGTTCATTCCCTTCTAGCGACCCAGTCTTCTCTCCTGTGGGCAGGAGGAAGCTGATGATACAGCCTCCCGACCCCCGAACGGAGCAGCCGAGATGGTGCAGTCCCGCCCGAATCGCGGGGGCGGTGGAGTTGCGAGCTGCGCGGAGCTCCCGCGGTCAGCAGCGGCACCAGGCGGCCGATGTGTAGCAGGATGCTACAGAAGATTTACCGGAGCAAAGCCTGAAAAGCAGAGATTAACGCTCCATTTCTCTCTTCCGAGGTCAAACCATACCGATTTAACTGTCTGTACAACCCTATTCAAAGTACGGACGCCAGTTGCATTAGCAATGACTCTGTTTGCCTTCCATTTCAAAACGAGATTTATTTAAAGCTGGATTGTTCCCTTTGTTTTGGTTCCGACCCTCCCCCACTGTGAACACCTCGGATAAATAACTTTCCAGCTGTTTAGCTAAAAGAGCTGCGTGCTGTTGCAGGGCTCCAACAACCAGGTGARCTGGTCCATTAATCATTGCAGCTATCGCCGCAATCATTCTCGGGATGGACCGAGATTGCTCCCCCAGTTCAAGACCTCTCTTGCTGGGAGCCTTCGGGATTAAGCTGGGGCAGCATCTCTTGGATCTCAGCTTGGCTCAGAAAAGCCCTCTCCGCCTTGCTCTGGATTCTGAGACCGTCCTATTTTCCTGGTCGTTCTGATACCCCCTGCATAAAAGCCACTCCAGATAGACGGTTCTATTCCCGAAATTCTGCCCTTGGGTTTGCTATTTCTTTGGCGATGGAAGTGGCAAGTCTCGAGACAGAACACTCACCCGAGGGTGTTCAAAGTAGGTTTTATTGTTCTCTGTCATTACGTATTTGACTCCTTAAAATGTGTCAACAACAGGAAATATCACATTACTTTATAGATTAATACCGATTGATGAAAGAAAGAGAAAACAGAAAGCTTGACACCCTATATTCTACAGTGCCCTAAATTAATTGCAAACGGTTTCGTCTATTTTACTGTAAGACTAAAAGCAGTACTTTTAATTATCTTAATTTTTTTTAAAAAATTGCGAAATGGTAACTTTAACTTTACTTTGTGGAAAAAGAGAAAGAAAGAAAGAAAGAATACACGGCTCAAAGTCCACTCTTTACAGTAAGGAGAACGTGTAAACTCCAAGTCAAGTATGCAAAGTGTGCCAGTGTCAGCAGTTACTAATTTAAAGAGATCTGCTTRTTATGTAAGAAATCCCTTTGCAAGCACCACTTGAATTTGCTTARCATCTGTTTCACCTGGTGTTGAACACAGGGCAGAAAATTAAGATATTATTACAAAGCTCTCTCCATAAAAACAAGTAAATGAACAAATAAAACAAAAATAAAACCCACAGAGAAGGTAGTGTAGCCAAAATGTTAAAGATCTGCTGCCAGTTTTCAGTATTTCCCGTAGTATGTACAAGCAGCAGCAGTCTCACATTCATACATTATTTTGTAATCAACATGCAACACAGTTCTGCTCCATCTACACCACAATTACAAAATATCTACATGAATGAASTACTGCTCAAGGGGATAGCATTCTCACAGAGAAGTCTTGATCTCCCTGGTAGGTGTTTGGTTTCTTTCTCTGTGAGGACAGACAAACTTGACTTTCTCTTCACTTATTGATGGGCAAGCCAAGGATTTTGATCAGAAGTGACATTTAGCTCCAGCTCCCTATTTGCAGGGCAAACTGCATCTGCAGCCCTGGGCCCCATCTSTTCAGAGAGGGGAGCTCTGCCCTGCAAAAAAAACAGATAGATCGGTTGTCATTTGGGTGTTGAAGGAAAGCGGGCATCATGGAGAAGCCTAGAGGGTGCCTTACACCACCCCTCTGTACCCAGAGCCAAAACGAAGGTGAGACCTGATGGGTCTCTGCCCTAAGTGGAGAATACCTAAGTCAGAAGCCATCCTTCACAAAGGAACTTTTGCAAAACTTTTAGGAGTCCGAAGGAGTAACACAAAATTGTAAGAGCCCCAAACAAAAACCACTTTCTCACAAACTGTAAATGTGGTTTAATGTTGATATGTCAAGAAAGGTCCTTGTCTCCCCTGAGGCTATTGTGGTTCTGACAACCTGCAGTAAAGTGAGCCCAACTCATCAGTAGTTATGAAATATTAACTGACCCTAAGAGGGTGTTTGTATTTTTCAACCTTATATATATGTTCATCATCCAGTCTACTGTGAAGTGCTAGATGGATCCTTGRAAACTCTCCATGGAGTCCCCACGGAATCCCATATTAAGAGGTGACTGGCTCTGATAACCACACTTTTCTGACCAATAGCGTTCATACAAGTCACAAAAATTTAAGGGCATTTAATGGCAGAGGTCCCCACCTCGGTAGCCTCCAGCAGCTTGTAAGACAGCTTGAGTTCAGCACTGCCGCTTAAGAACAGCGCTTGGCAGCACCGAGCACCAGTTCCTAACGGCAGTGCAGGGGACATGGCTGGTGACACCGCTTTGTGCAGTGTCCCTGCAGTCCCGTCTGACTCTGGACAGGACCACTACATTCCTGTTACTGCCATCTCCAGGAAGMTGTGTCCCCAGGAGCGGTGTCACTGCTGCTCCAGGTGTCTAAGGGCTCTACGCCGTGTATGGGCAGGACCCACTATGGAGACACATCTTTACTTCTCAGCCTCACATTCCATAGCTGCTCCCTTTTGCAGTAACACCAAGGAATTGATCTAACACAAACAGCACAGATGTGGGTGTAGCTGCCCAGAGAGGTGGGAGGTGCCCCATCCCTGGAAACATCCAAGGTCAGGTTGGATGGGGCTCTGAGCAACCTGGTCTAGTTGAAAGGTATCCATGCTCACAGCATGAGAGTTGGGACTTGACAGCTTTCAAAGGTCCATTCCAACTCCAACTGTTCTCTACGTCTGTGATGCAGTTAGTCTGCATTTGGGGAGTAGCTGAGTCCTGCTGGATCCTCCAGCGGCTCTGGGACCCCTCTATCATCTCCTCCCAGCCCAGGAACTCCTCCACTAGCAATTCTGCAACTTCAATAGTCCTTGCTGTCAGGATGTGACACACACACACACACACACACACACACACACACACACACACGCACCCTTCCCGATCGCCTCATCTCTATCTGTCTCTCACCTGTGCGGTCCAGTCGCCTTCATCCCCGAGGTTTGCAGCATCCTGCGAGCACACCGAGCTCCGCTGTTCTCCCGGCCCGGGGGGCAGCCCGGCGGGAAAGCAGGGRAAGAGGGGCCTGAGGAAACGGAACTCGCTGTTGACGGTCCCGGCGGCGAAGCAGACGTCGTACACGTAGCTGCGGGGCAGGGAGCCCGCGGTGCTTYCCGTGGCGGTTGTCGGGAACGTGGGCAAGGTCTCCGCCTCGCTCCGCCTGGCCTGCCKCACCTTCGCTATCACGGCGGCCACGGCAGTGGCGAGGAACAGCGCCGACACGCAGGCGAGGGAGGCGATGAGGTAAAGAGTGAGCGGCCCGTCGGGGTCGGCGGCCGGTGCCACCTCGTTCACCTGCAAATGAGCTTCGGAGAAGCCGTCTACCAGTGCCACGGCGAGGGTGGCAGTGGCWGAGCGCGATGGCTGTCCGCGATCCCGCACCAGCACGATGAGCCTCTGCCGGGGCGCGTCCCTCTCTGTCACGGCCCGCGCCGTGCGCACCTCGCCGCTGTGCAGCCCCACGCGGAACAGCCCCGGCTCCGTGGCCTTGGCCAGCTCGTACGACAGCCACGCGTTCTGGCCCGCGTCCGCGTCCACCGCCACCACCTTGGCCACCAGGTAGCCGGACGGCGCCCAGCGCGGCACCAGCTCTCCTGCAGCGCTGCTGTCGGGGGGCGGGTGCAGCAGCACGGGCGCGTTATCGTTCTCGTCCCTCACGACCACGCGTAGCACGGCCTGGGCGCTGAGCGGCGGGGAGCCGCCATCAGCTGCGCGCACTGTYACYTCGAAGGAGCGTACCTTCTCATAGTCCAGCGGGCGGAGGATATAAACGTCGCCATTTTCAGCGTTGACTGACACTTCGGGCTGCTCTTTGCCCTCCTGCCGCACTAGCGCGTAGCTTACGCGGGCATTTTTCCCTGCATCGGCGTCCGTGGCTTTCATGCTGCCGATCCGGAGCATGGGGCTGTTGTTCTCCGTGACCGACATGGTGTAAACCTCCTGGGTAAACTCCGGGGGATTGTCGTTCACRTCCGATATCTGCACGAAGATGTTTTT
This sequence comes from Malurus melanocephalus, assembly GCF_030028575.1. Taxonomy (NCBI): domain Eukaryota; kingdom Metazoa; phylum Chordata; class Aves; order Passeriformes; family Maluridae; genus Malurus; species Malurus melanocephalus. The sequence continues at coordinate 7,695 of NW_026624155.1, forward strand.
CCGAGAGCTCAGCCGTGTCGTGCCCCAGTCCATGGCTGTGATGGTGATGTTATACTCGGCCGTCCTCTCCCTGTCCAGAGCCGCGTTTGTTCTCAGTTCGTAGTAATTATCAAAAGTGGGGGTGAGACTGAATGGCAAGTCCCCGTCCATGGAACACTCMGTCCTGCCGTTGTCCCCGGAGTCCCGGTCCCGCACGCTGAACAGAGCCACCACGGTGCGTGGCGGGGCGTCCTCGGGAATGGAGGCGGTGAGGGAGGTGAGCGCTATCTCCGGGGCGTTGTCATTCACGTCCAGGACCTCCACCTGCACTTTGCAATGCGCAGACAATTCTCCGCCGTCCGTGGCTTTCACCACCATACTGTGGGTTTTTGCTTCCTCGAAATCCAGGTTGCCCGAGACTCGTATTTCACCGGTAGCCGGGTTCAGCTGGAAGAGCTGCCGGGATCGCTCCGATGTCTGGGTAAAGGCATAACGCACTTCCCCGTAGGACCCTTCGTCGGGATCCGCGGCCGTGACTCTGACCACCAGCTGCTCCAGGGGGCTGTTCTCAGCCAGGCGCACCTCATAGATCTCCCTTTCAAAAACCGGGATGTTGTCATTAGCATCCACCACCACGATCCGGACCTGAGCCGTGCCCGACCTGGGTGGCGAGCCCCCATCGGTGGCGGTGAGAAGCAAATTCAGCTCTCCCTGCTCTTCACGATCGAGCTGGCGCTGTAGAATAAGTTCCACATATTTTATTCCGTCTTTCCCTGTTCCAGTAGCGAGGGAGAAATGAGGATTGGGCCCGAGGCTGTAGTTCTGCAAACCGTTAGTGCCYACGTCCTTGTCCTGGGCGCTTTCCAGGGGGAAACGGGACCCAGGAGATGCTGTTTCTAGAATTTTTAAAACCATCTCCTTCTCCGGGAACAAGGGTGAATTGTCATTTACGTCACGAACTTCCACCTCCCCTCGCATAAGCTGCAATGGATTTTCAAAGAATATCTTAAAGGCGAGAGTGCAGGTATCGCTCTGYGGACAGATCTCCTCTCGGTCCAGCGACTCCTTTGCCGTCAGGACTCCGGTGTTTTGATTGAGTCGGAAAAGCTGCTCCTTCCCATCGGACACAACGCGAGCCTTGCGAGCCGCAAGCTGGCTCAGAGGAACACCCAGRTCCTTTGCGATATTGGCGACAAAGGAGTCCCTCTCCATTTCCTCCGATAGAGAATAGCGGAGGGTTTCAGCCCCGCTCTGACACACGCAAAAGCACAGAATAAACAAGATCACTTGCCTCTTGCTGTCTGCACTCCGTCTCCCACAAGCGATCACCCTCCAGAAAAGCCATCCACCGTCCTCCGCGGCTCCCAGCATTTTGTAATAATCTCAGAAGAAGAGAGGTGGGGGCCAGCAATCCTGGGGAGAGGGACTCTGGAAGCCCCCGAGCGCTCCGACTCCTTACCGAGCCGCTCAGCTCCCACGATTTTTTGTCTCCCTGTGTCTGCAAACGCGGGGCGGRCAAATGAACACTCCGGTCCGCGGTCAACATCCCCACCCAGCGTCGAAAGGGGGAATATTTCCTCTCATTAGGGGCTGCGCTGCTGKTTCGGGGTTTGCTTCTTGAATCCGCACTCTCTGTGCCAAAGCGATGAAAACAGGCGCGGTGTAAATGCTCTCCTCCCTCGGAAATGGGATCCAGCCCACACACAGAGCTGCGGTGGGTATTACATCCCAGCTCGCAACCACGAGCTCTTCATACACAGCTTTTGGTTTGGATGTGTAGACGTGGCAAGATCACTGCCATAGAAGAGATTTTCCTTCTTTTCTCCACTTGTTAATCAGCACAGGACGATTAGCAAGTGTGGCGAGTCAGAAAACCTAATGAAAAGGAGGGTTGGTGCCGGAGAGCTGACAAGGAAATGKTCCCTGGGAAAACACTTCAGGGTAYCTTACTACCCCAGTAGGATGACAATGCTGTTCTAGGACCCATCATCCTAATTTTTATTTTTCTCTTCCTGAGTGTCACACCTCGCCCGACTTTCACACTTTTCTGTTAAAAAGAGGTTAAACTTGGAGTTTTCTATCTTCCTGAGGATATTTGGCCAACAACCAGTTACTGCAAAAGCCAAGGAAACAAGCAGGAAGCTCCTAAGTTAATGTATCCTCGATACACAAACACTAACGAGGAGCTAACGGAGACAATGGCAAAGATAAGGCTCTAATCACACTAATTAGTGGGCCATTAAAGGGATCATCGAAGCGTAAACGCCAGAGGTTCAGCAAGAAACACTGCAAACGATAAAGGAAAAAAAAAAAGTTCCAAAGGTTCTCACGGATTATCAGAAAAAGTGTTACAGAAGAGAAGACACCGATGATTAGGTGCTTGAGGGGGGCTCCAGGAAATTGCAAAGCTTATTATGAGATGATTTGAGGCACAATCAAACTCGCTAAGGGGCAGATGTCAAGAGCAGACCTGTTAGGAGCAACCGTGGGAAAACGGAGGTGGAAGGGGATACCGAGGGGTTCTGAACACAGTCTGGTGCTGTGAGGCAGGATCCGTGCCGAAAACCGGATAAAGACTGGATAAACCCCTGCCGCTCAGGCAGTCATGGCTGGYCCCGAAGACAGACTTACATCTCCACTGCCTCTGCGACGAATGCACGCACTGTGCTGAGGATGTGCACAGCTGCCTTTGAGCCCAGCCCAACCTCTCTSTTATAGAATGAAAAAATGAAGGAAAAAACAAAATATAGCTTGCACTATTCACCTGTGCCTCATTATAATATGAATAATAATTCATATTATACTATAAAAAGAACTACGATTAAAAATTATCATTATAAAGTATCATAACGTCATCGGTTTTGGCACTTTTCCTTTAATTTCCTAGATGCTTTCCTTTTATTTTTGTTTGCTAAAATGAGTGACGCTGTCAATACTCAAGAGGTCAAGTCCTAGAAATTCGCTGATGTCATCATTTGTTTTAAAATAAAAGCTTCGTGACTCTGTCAGTAGGAGAAAGAAACAACTAGGGTTGACTTTAGGATTCCCCAAAACTTAAGTCGCTAAAAGATCTTGCACGAATGAAACCATTTTCGGTAACCTTCTCTTACCGCTCCTTGACTCGATAAGATGCTATAAGATCTAAAAGACTAATTTACAACAAAGGGCAATTCCTCCGTTCTTTCTTWCCAGTGACCTGTCCGTCTCTCGAGTTGCAATCATCACCAGCAGAGAAGCCAARCCATAGGCCAAGCACAGCAGTAGACGTGCAGGGAAAGTGGCTTTTCTCTTCTTTCACCCTGCAAAAATAACAGTGATACCTGTAATCCACTTGCTTTGTGCCTCTTTTTTCAGCTCTCGGTGCCTCCGAGAGAGGAACGTGTATTTGCTTTTACTTATCCCAATCTTTGGCATCAGGGACAGACGCAGCCTGAGAAGAGCTTCCACAGGTATTTCTTACGCCGAGTGCAGGAACCCAGTAATAATTGCTGCCATAATTTCAGAAAGAAAGTGGTGTCCTTCAGCTTCAGAAGGGTGAAGAAGAGCAGTGATCCTTAAAGGAGCTCTGGGCTGTAACTGTATCTTTGCTCATCAAAGATGCTGCTCTTCGAAAACGACGTCTTCGACTGACGTTTGTATTCTTACAGATTTTAGGGAAATGGTAAATAAAAAGGGTCACTTATGGTGCAGCACTGGAGAGCTAAGGCTGGTGTTTCCCATTGGGTCACGACAGTGAAATGGATGTGTATTTAAAAAAAAAAAAAAAAAAAAAAAAAAAAAAAAAATTAATATTGCCAGGAAAAGGCACATTGTGTTTAGGACAAACTAAGGAACTGTACCCATAATAAAAAAGACTTGCATAAATGTGTCAGAGAATTCATTTATCTCCTTGAGCATACAGTGATATTGCAGACTTCCTCGTCTTTTGCTTTAGTAATGGCATCTTTATCCTAAGAAGAACCAAAGACCCAGTTCTCTTTACTCTGTCCCCTACAATTTGATGCTAGAAAAGCACTACAGCAACATATCCTGCTCAGTTCCTGGTGTGTCTCCGTGTTTCAGAACACCATGCTGGTAAAAGAAAATTCTGCCCGCATTTCTGCAGCCTGAGCAATTTCCATGTCCAAAATTCTTCTTGATCTTTCAGCTTGGAAATTCAGATATGCAGAATGAAATCTCGSAGTTCCCGTGCCAGATTTTGTGGTMCCCCCGKATAAAAGCTTCMTTTCCATCCCTGGWGCCACAGTGTACTCCCCTCCAGCASACCCTGAGSGYAGAAGGGCTTGGGAAGAGMTTGCAGATCAGAAGAACAGATACTTCCGAGTCACAGCGTTTTTCATGTCTGCGTGCAAAGACGGACCATCACTCCCCTCCTCTCTTTTCCAGACCCCAGGATGGATTTCCTCTTCCGCATCCATAACAATCTGGCAGCGCCCTGATTTCCCAGCTGCTCCGCGGAACTGGTGCCCAGACGTCTCAGCTGGATGCAAACGTGAGGAAAGCTGGAGGAAGCATTTCCAAACTTCTGGCTCTCGGATATATCGCAAACGCCACACGTACCTGTTCCGAGGCTCAATTTCCGAGGGGCGAACCAGCCTCCTCCCTCTCTCTGCATTCAGTCCAGTTAGTGCTTTCCCCGTTACTCTGTTTAAAGCAAACATTCATTTCTCCCGGTATTAACTCGGTGCTTACCAATCAACGGACTCTGAATCACCTACGGTGAAATCCTCCGAAATCCTGCAGGGATGGCCCTGAGAGACGGGCTCCGTCCTGAACGCTCCCTGTTTCGCCTTGTGCTCTTGGCTTCTCCAGACATTCTCGATGCGGCCATTCCCAGCACATCCTTTGGAAAGGCTTTGAAGCAGGGCGTATTCTGGTTCAACCGGGGCATTTCTGGGCTCTCAGCCGGGATCAGCCTTGCAGCATCTGACTGGGGCTCACTGGGGCTCCCCCCGCTCCCGCCCGGCCGCAGCAACGCGCGCCCAGCGCTGGCCAACAGCGCCGCTGAGCGTCCATCGAGGGAACTGCACAGGAGCCTCGGCAGGAACCTCCCCTCCCACCTTCTGGCTATTGCCAGGACTAATTCTGAAATATATTTCCCACCTGGAGTCTTTGGCAYATAAACGCTCTTCCCTGGTACTTATTGAGACATTTGGTTTGGCATTAATAATCCAGGCAAACGTGAAACGTCCGACCAAACYGTCCGTCAAATGTGCTTGACAAAGACATCGGCAAATGTGGCAAATACTGTGCACAGCTCGTGTGCTGTGCAGTACATTTTCCAGAAGTCAGACAGTAAAGGCGTTTTCAAGCACAGGCTGTTTGTGGGAGGCTAAGTTTTGAGTTTTCTATTTCAGAAGAAGATCTCCAACTGTTGTATGTCCTCTCCTAAAGTATTGCACAATTGAGAATCAATTCAGTATTAATAGCAGCAAGAACCTCTGCTGCCCCTTAGGTCAGCTGCAATAGATTTACGAAGCATATCTCAAAGATGAGCCTGCAGGTATTGCTTTGTTAACAGATCTCCCCTTGGTCCAGTGACTCCTTTACAGTTAGGATTCTAGTGTTTTAATTGAGGCAGAAATGCTGATGCTGCTCCTCAGACACAAAGGAAAACATATTTCTTCCTATTTGCAGTACTTCCTTTCTAATTACATCAGTTCATGAGGYCATCTGCTCTAAAACCTCTCTGTATACCTTCCAGTTTCAAAGAATAAAGGAAAATTCTGTGCTTCAAAAGACTGAGTTCATGTATCTTCTCAGAGACATTCTGCATTCTCCAGTTTCAAAGATAATTCTGGACAGAAGTTACCTGCCAGACTGACAGAAASCAGGTTTAGATTAGATATTAACAAGAAATTCCTCYCTGTGAGGGTGGKGAGGCCCTGGCACAGGGTGCCCAGAGGAGCTGTGGCTGTCCTGTGTCTGGAAGTGTCCAAGGCCAGGTTGGWCAAGGCTTGGAGCACCCTGAATAGTGGAAGGTGTCCTTGCCAGGAGGCTGGAGGTGATCTCAAAGGCCATTTTTAATCCAAACCAGTCTGAGATTTTATGTCTGCTTAGATCTTTTCCATCCTACATCTTTTGAATTCAACAAATTCTCTCTCTCTAGTCATGACAATCTCAGTACTTCTTGTCTGGAAATAAATCCTCTCAGCTGCAACACTTTGCTACCACAAACGCCTTTTAAAGACAATTATTCTCATCTTTGTAGACTTTGTTCTTAGTGGGATCCAATTTTTCAGTCTTCAGCCTCACTCCTTGGCCATATATGCAGAAGTTTCCTTCACAAATACCTAAATCTATGCATTTTTTTGTGTGTCCTGAGGTCTCAAATTTCCAGCAAACAGTATTTTAATTTGTAGCTATAAGCTGATGTGTTTTGTGGGGGAAGTATCTCCTACTGAGATTTTTCTCATGTTCTTCTGTTCAATGTTTTTTATTATTCCTTCTGCAGTTTTCTGCAGTGGCTGTTTTAGTTGACTCAGAGGAGACAGATTCAAACGGAAAGTCCCACGATGAAGAACCAAGCAGCACAAAGTTGTCAGGTAATTCAGGTTCACTGGGTAAACAGCCTTGGCTTTCTCTGTGTTTTTCACGAAGCAACAGAGAATAARATGATTTCCCCAGTGACCTTTGGAAAGCCTTGAAAAATATATTTCRGGGACAGAAGTGCCAAACAGGCATTCATGAACAAGGACAAGAATCTTCAGGCTTGTGAAGAAATATTTCTATGATTGGCTAACTGAATATAGGAATTAGAATGGTTTGAAGTTAAATGATTGAGCATTATAATAAGAAAATGAGACCTAGGCAGATACTATTCTGTCCTGGGCAGAGAAATATCACATTTTGTCTTAAAATGACAGGTCAGGAAGGAAAGGATATGGGGGAAAAGTTGGCCTTAGATGGGTTAATTTTGAAAATATGGTTGGTCATGTGAGGAAGAAAACAGGATTCAGCTGAGAAGCAGATTTGAGAGAGAGGGAGAATGGGAGAGCAGAAGAAAGGATAGCAATGGTTAGAGGAGGGAAAGGTGCTGTCCAAGAGGGACCAACAGCAGACAAACGTGAAGCTGTTTGGATGACAAGGCTGTCCAAGCACGGTAAGGACAAATAAATACATGTAGGATCCATCCTGAAGGCACATTAATAAGGGCTTGTTGATGTAGCTCCTGTGAGAARAGAATCACAATGGACATTGGCAGAAGGAGAGTCCAGTCAGAACAAAAAGCATGCAAGGAATTCTGGGGAGAAGCAGGAAGGGCAAACAGGCAGATGCAGTTTTACGTCAGAGCAGGTGTATGGATGAGAAAGGAGCCAAAATGAACACAAAGAAGGAAGGAACAAATGAGTTAGGTAGGAGGAAGGAAATGTATAAATAACAATTTAAGCTTGCACTGGTCTTTCTCCAATTCTCAGCATCTGGCCTAAGACTTAGATTTCCTCACTTCCACCTTTCTTCCTCAGAACACCTTTCTTTCCAACTGGGGGACAAAAAAAAAACCCCAGAAGGTAGCAGCAAATAAAAGGAACCCTACTATCCCAGCCAGTGKGACAGGATGAAGTGCCCAATATCCATCTTTTCTGTCTCCTGATGCCAGGCTTGGCCCATCTGCGAGCCAAATTCCGAACCTTGTAATCCTTGGAGGGCATGAACCTGTTCAGATCAGCTCTGGAAACACTTTGCTCTCTAAAGGGAAGGTCAATGGAGATGGGATTCAAGCACAACTTSATGGGCAGTGTTGTCACTGCCTGGAAGGAAAACAGATGTTCTGAACTGAGCTTTTCAAATGAGACAGAGATCAAAGGAGTTTTTGTGGTTACTCATGGCACAGGTGAGCAGAGTTGCACCAACATGAGGGGATCACCCCTCAATTCATGCCCAGTGCTTCTGCAGACACAGTGACCATTTCAGCAGTTAAATAAGTGACCAGCACTATTTCTAAACCAAATCCAACTAAATGGTGAGAGCTATGAAACCCCAGCAAAAGAGAAATCTGTTTTACTGAAACAGATGTCCTTTTTTGGGGGGACAGATACTCGGGAGAGAAAGGGGTTTTGGGCCCTCTGTTTAACTTCCTTTGTCCTCAGCTGAAGGTCACTTTCTCCCACATGATTTCACTAACAACTGCAGACCAGGCACCCTCTGGGATCACAGGATGACCCTTGAACCTCTGACACAACGAAACCATTCCCAAGAATGCAGGATGACCACTGAACTACCTGGGTCATCATTTAAACAAAGCAGTGTAGTTTAGAATCTCGATATTCTTCATACCCTTCTATCTTGTCTTCTATTTT